>NW_026512423.1:0-9051 GCF_027579735.1 Bombina bombina | reverse complement strand
CAATTCTACTTTCCATTTCTTTCCAGGGTAAAAAATTATTTGGTTCTCAGTTGGATTCTATTATCTCAACTGTTACTGGTGGGAAAGGAACTTTTTTACCACAGGATAAAAAAATCTAAGGGTAAAAACAGGGCTAATAATCGTTTTCGTTCCTTTCGTTTCAACAAAGAACAAAAGCCTGATCCTTCATCCTCAGGAGCAGTTTCAGTTTGGAAACCATCTCCAGTCTGGAATAAATCCAAGCCTGCTAGAAAGGCAAAGCCTGCTTCTAAGTCCACATGAAGGTGCGGCCCTCATTCCAGCTCAGCTGGTAGGGGGCAGGTTACGTTTTTTCAAAGAAATTTGGTTCAATTCTGTTCGCAATCTTTGGATTCAGAACATTGTTTCAGAAGGGTACAGAATTGGTTTCAAGATGAGACCTCCTGCAAAGAGATTTTTTCTTTCCCGTGTCCCAGTAAATCCAGTGAAAGCTCAAGCATTTCTGAATTGTGTTTCAGATCTAGAGTTGACTGGAGTAATTATGCCAGTTCCAGTTCCGGAACAGGGGATGGGGTTTTATTCAAATCTCTTCATTGTACCAAAGAAGGAGAATTCCTTCAGACCAGTTCTGGATCTAAAAATATTGAATCGTTATGTAAGGATACCAACATTCAAAATGGTAACTGTAAGGACTATCTTGCCTTTTGTTCAGCAAGGGCATTATATGTCCACAATAGATTTACAGGATGCATATCTGCATATTCCGAATCATCCAGATCATTATCAGTTCCTGAGATTCTCTTTTCTGGACAAGCATTACCAGTTTGTGGCTCTGCCGTTTGGCCTAGCTACAGCTCCAAGAATTTTTACAAAGGTTCTCGGTGCCCTTCTGTCTGTAATCAGAGAACAGGGTATTGTGGTATTTCCTTATTTGGACGATATCTTGGTACTTGCTCAGTCTTTACATTTAGCAGAATCTCATACGAATCGACTTGTGTTGTTTCTTCAAGATCATGGTTGGAGGATCAATTTACCAAAAAGTTCATTGATTCCTCAGACAAGGGTGACCTTTCTGGGTTTCCAGATAGATTCAGTGTCCATGACTCTGTCTTTTCTTTCTTTCTCTCCTTTTTAAATTTCCCCCTCCCCACCCCCTTTCTATTCTCTATTCTTCTCTTTCTCTCTTCTTCTCTTTTGCATAGCGACATTGCGTGTTTAAATCATTATATCGATATTTTCGCCTATGTTCACGCATTGTCTATTTGGCAATCATTTAATAACATTATTTAATAACATTAAGTATCTTGCATACTATCTTACATATATTGTGACTATATCCCCCTTTTTTTCCATGTGAACACTTTGTGTCCCATATTGCTGCTTCTCTGTTCCCTCTATCCATTTGCTGATTTTCCAGTTTCTTTCTTCTCTTCTTTTCCGTTTTCTCTTTACTTATACATCATATATGTTTGCTTTCTTTTACCTACTCCCTTGCTCTAAAATATATTCTGACATGAATAGGGTTAACTTTTATGTTCATGCTAAATGTGTTGAAATGGGCGTTTGTTGTCTTTTCTTTGAAAGTGTTTTTAGCCAATTGAATCACTTCACACCTCCTTTTTAAACACTGCACAGGTATAGCACCTTAGGCTATGATTACGGCATTTCGCCGAAACATGTAAGCCACTGGTGCCACGCTCATCTCTCCACTTACTTTCTGGCTGATGTTGTGTCTGTGTGAGCTGTGTCTCACTTCAACTTTTAAAAGAATCGAATAAAAGAATTTGTTTTATTATAACCTGGGACTCCATCCTTCTTCTTCTGTGATGATTTGACCAGCTTTCGAGTCCAGGCTAACACTCCTCATAACCGCTGGGCCGGGTGAATATACAGTTTGCCTACATATACACCCCCTCCTGACGTCACGCGGTGACGTTCATTGAGCTGCAGACCGGGTTTTGCATAGAGGCGGAAGCAAGAGAAGTCGGCAGACACGCTGCCATCGGATATCGTTCCGTATATATACAGGATTTCTCCCTTCAGTGCACAAGGTACACCTCTCATATTGGCTCACTTGTACTGTTTTTTTGGGGGGGTGTTTATCGACCTAAGTCCCGGTGCCTGACTTGGCAATCTCTGTCTACACATGGTCAAAGTACAACTACTTTTCCTTGCCTTTAACAGACAAGAGACGTCTAAAATTGATTTCAGCTTGTCGAAATCTTCAGTCACAATCATTCCCTTCGGTAGCCTTATGCATGGAAATTCTAGGTCTTATGACTGCTGCATCGGACGTGATCCCCTTTGCTCGTTTTCACATGCGACCTCTTCAGCTCTGTATGCTGAATCAATGGTGCAAGGATTACACAAAGATATCTCAATTAATATCTTTAAAACCGATTATACGACACTCTCTAACATGGTGGACAGATCACCATCGTTTAATTCAGGGGGCTTCTTTTGTGCTTCCGACCTGGACTGTAATTTCAACAGATGCAAGTCTCACAGGTTGGGGAGCAGTGTGGGGATCTCTGATAGCACAAGGAGTTTGGGAATCTCAGGAGGTGAGATTACCGATAAATATTTTGGAACTCCGTGCAATTTTCAGAGCTCTTCAGTTTTGGCCTCTTCTGAAGAGAGAATCGTTCATTTGTTTTCAGACAGACAATGTCACAACTGTGGCATACATCAATCATCAAGGAGGGACTCACAGTCCTCTGGCTATGAAAGAAGTATCTCGAATTCTGGTTTGGGCGGAATCCAGCTCCTGTCTAATCTCTGCGGTTCATATCCCAGGTATAGACAATTGGGAAGCGGATTATCTCAGTCGCCAAACTTTGCATCCGGGCGAATGGTCTCTTCACCCAGAGGTATTTCTTCAGATTGTTCAAATGTGGGAACTTCCAGAAATAGATCTGATGGCGTCTCATCTAAACAAGAAACTTCCCAGGTATCTATCCAGATCCCGGGATCCTCAGGCGGAGGCAGTGGATGCATTATCACTTCCTTGGAAGTATCATCCTGCCTATATCTTTCCGCCTCTAGTTCTTCTTCCAAGAGTAATCTCCAAGATTCTGAAGGAATGCTCGTTTGTTCTGCTGGTAGCTCCGGCATGGCCTCACAGGTTTTGGTATGCGGCTCTTGTCCGGATGGCTTCTTGCCAACCGTGGACTCTTCCGTTAAGACCAGACCTTCTGTCGCAAGGTCCTTTTTTCCATCAGGATCTGAAATCCTTAAATTTAAAGGTATGGAGATTGAACCAAGAAACGCTTGATTCTTGGTCAAAGAGGTTTCTCTGACTCTGTGATTAATACTATGTTACAGGCGCGTAAATCTGTATCTAGAGAGATATATTATAGAGTCTGGAAGACCTATATTTCTTGGTGTCTTTCTCATAATTTTTCTTGGCATTCTTTTAGAATACCGAGAATTTTACAGTTTCTTCAGGATGGTTTAGATAAGGGTTTGTCCGCAAGTTCCTTGAAAGGTCAAATCTCTGCTCTTTCTGTTCTTTTTCACAGAAAGATTGCTATTCTTCCTGATATTCATTGTTTTGTACAAGCTTTGGTTCGTATAAAACCTGTCATTAAGTCAATTTCTCCTCCTTGGAGTTTGAATTTGGTTCTGGGGGCTCTTCAAGCTCCTCCGTTTGAACCTATGCATTCATTGGACATTAAATTACTTTCTTGGAAAGTTTTGTTCCTTTTGGCAATCTCTTCTGTCAGAAGAGTTTCTGAATTATCTGCTCTTTCTTGTGAGTCTCCTTTTCTGATTTTTCATCAGGATAAGGCGGTGTTGCGAACTTCTTTTGAATTTTTACCTAAAGTTGTGAATTCCAACAACATTAGTAGAGAAATTGTGGTTCCTTCATTATGTCCTAATCCTAAGAATTCTAAGGAGAAATTGTTGCATTCTTTGGATGTTGTTAGAGCTTTGAAATATTATGTTGAAGCTACTAAGTCTTTCCGAAAGACTTCTAGTTTATTTGTTATCTTTTCCGGTTCTAGAAAAGGCCAGAAAGCTTCTGCCATTTCTTTGGCATCTTGGTTGAAATCTTTAATTCATCTTGCCTATGTTGAGTCGGGTAAAACTCCGCCTCAGAGGATCACAGCTCATTCTACTAGGTCAGCTTCTACTTCCTGGGCGTTTAGGAATGAAGCTTCGATTGATCAGATTTGCAAAGCAGCAACTTGGTCCTCTTTGCATACTTTTACTAAATTCTACCATTTTGATGTGTTTTCTTCTTCTGAAGCAGTTTTTGGTAGAAAAGTACTTCAGGCAGCGGTTTCAGTTTGAATCTTCTGCTTATGTTTTTCATTAAACTTTATTTTGGGTGTGGATTATTTTCAGCAGGAATTGGCTGTCTTTATTTTATCCCTCCCTCTCTAGTGACTCTTGTGTGGAAAGATCCACATCTTGGGTAGTCATTATCCCATACGTCACTAGCTCATGGACTCTTGCTAATTACATGAAAGAAAACATAATTTATGTAAGAACTTACCTGATAAATTCATTTCTTTCATATTAGCAAGAGTCCATGAGGCCCGCCCTTTTTTTGTGGTGGTTATGATTTTTGTATAAAGCACAATTATTCCAATTCCTTATTTTATATGCTTTCGCACTTTTTTATCACCCCACTTCTTGGCTATTCGTTAAACTGAATTGTGGGTGTGGTGAGGGGTGTATTTATAGGCATTTTGAGGTTTGGAAAACTTTGCCCCTCCTGGTAGGAATGTATATCCCATACGTCACTAGCTCATGGACTCTTGCTAATATGAAAGAAATGAATTTATCAGGTAAGTTCTTACATAAATTATGTTTTCACTGAAGCTTGCATATATTGTTTTGAACATTTAGAACATACCTGCAAAGCTTTGTCATTGTAATTCAAGTGACCTCCATGAAATGTCCATGGAATGCCTATGGGCCAGATTACAAGTGGAGCGCTAATTAATGCTCCCGTTTTGAGCTTTAAAGGGACAGTCAACACCAGAATTGTTGTTGTTTTAAAAGATAGATAATCCCATAAAGGGACACTGAACACAATTTTTTTTCTTTCGGGAGTCAGATAGAGCATACAATTTTAAGAAACTTTCTAATTTACTCCTATTAACAAATTTTCTTCATTCTCTTGGTATCGTTATTTGAAAATATGTAAGTTTAGATGATGGCCCAAGTTTGGTGAGCAATCTGGGTTGTTTTTGCTTATTGGTGGACAAATTCACCCACCAATAAACAAGTGCTGTCCAGGGTCTGAAACAAAAAATGGCTGGCTCCTTAGCTTAGATGACTTCTTTTTTAAATAAATATAGTAAGAGAACGAAGAAAAATTGATAATAGGAGTAAATTAGTTGCTTAAAATTGCATGCTCTATCTGAATCACGAAAGAAAAAATTTGGGTTCAGTGTCCCTTTAATTACCCGTTTCCCAGTTTTGCATAACCAAACACAGTTATAATTATACACGTTTTACCTCTGTAATTACCTTGTATCTAAGCCTCTGCAGACTGCCCCCTTATTTCAGTTCTTTTGACAGACTTTAATTTTAGCCAATCGGTGCTCACTCCTCGGTAAATTCATGTGCATGAGCTAAATGTTATCTATATGAAACACATGAACAAACGCCCTCTACTGGTGAAAAAATGTCAAAATGCATTTAGATTAGAGGCAGCCCTCAAGGTCTCAGAAATTAGCATATGAACCTCCTAGATTTAGCTTTCAACTAAGAATACCAAGAGAATAAAGCAAAATTGGTAATAAAAGTAAATTGGAAGGTTGTTTAAAATTACATGCTCTATCTGAATCATGAAAGTATTTTTTGGACTTCACTGTCCCTTTAACTGCGCTAGATGTAAGCTTTTGTGGCGCATGTCAGGTTTCACTTGTATTATGAGTTGAAAGTAAACTGTTTTCGCTTGCACGCTAACAAGAAGACAAGCTCAAAAAGCTGAACTTAGAATATAGCGTGTGCGTTCACTTTTTCCCCCATAGAAGTCAATGGAGAAAAAAAGCACCCCACTGTCCCTCAAACCCGATCACATATTCTCGTGTGCTTTAACCCAACATTAAAATATAATATTTCACATTCCAATGTTCTGCACATAGCAGAATATGTTCTATTTATTCATAAATAAATATTTCTACATATATCTGGGGTTTAATATATATCTATACATATATCTGTCTATCTATATCTATAGCTATATATATATATATATATATATATATATATATATATATAAAATGTGTCTATATCTATCTATCTATCTATCTATCTATCTATCTATCTATCTATCTATCTGTGTGTGTGTATTTATCTCAATGTTAAAGCCCTCTGCCTGCCTTTGTTTCCTCTAACACCTGAGATGTAATATTTTTTTTAAAATAATTTTTATTTGATGGTGTTATGAGTGTAACTGTACTTTGTAATGTATTTTTGATGTCTTTGCTCTCCACTCTTAATCTGGCCATACAGTATATTTTTGCTTCATGTTGTGATGAGCCATTTGGCAGCTCTAACGTTTAATTGTTTAGATTTATTCCTTTGTACAGTGTGTAAAGAGATTAAATACTGACATTTAAAATATACTTCTTGTGTTCTTAAACCATAGTAATATATTTAAGACAATAACAAAGCCATATGTATATGGGAATGATGGGTATATTGGGCAAATGTGGTGGATGATATATTAATATTGATAATACTGTAAATGTGCTTATTGTACATTTTTATATTTACTGATTCAGAAGAAAGCGTGTGTTGATTTTGCAAGGTTTTGATTTATAATCAAGACGAAAAATTATCTCGCCAAAGAAAGTAGATGCAGTCATACTCCATCTTCAAGAACAAATTTGTCAAACATCACATACTGTGAAACAAAAAATGAGCCATAATTTACATTTTCAATATACAGAATGAGATCCTGCAAGCAAACCCCATTCTGTACAGTTCTGGACACGTCGTTCTCTGAGATATTAGTATCCAACACTGTTAATCTTTGTTCTAGAGTTAAACCTCACAATAATAAAAAACAAATACATTTTTCATAATAAAGTTGAAAAATAAAACAGTTTTTACAGTATGCATATAAATATCACATCATATACAAATGCATAGTATACCCATAATGCCCCAACTTAAATGGATACATCATTTCTTCTGTTATGTGTGATCAGTCCACGGGTCATCATTACTTCTGGGATATAACTCCTCCCCAACAGGAAATGCAAGAGGATTCACCCAGCAGAGCTGCATATAGCTCCTCCCCTCTACGTCAGTCCCAGTCATTCTCTTGCACCCAACGACTAGATAGGATGTGTGAGAGGACTATGGTGATTATACTTAGTTTTTATGACTTCAATCAAAAGTTTGTTATTTTAAAATAGCACCGGAGCGTGTTATTACTTCTCTGGCAGAGTTTGAGGAAGAATCTGTCAGAGTTTTTTACTATGATTTTAACCGGAGTAGTTAAGATCATATTGCTGTTCTCGGCCATCTGAGGGAGGTAAAGGCTTCAGATCAGGGGACAGCGGGCAGATGAATCTGCATTGAGGTATGTAGCAGTTTTTATTTTCTGAATGGAATTGATGAAAAAATCCTGCCATACCGTTAAAATGACATGTATGTATACACTTCAGTATTCTGGGGATGGTATTTCACCGGAACTACTCTGTTAAAGGTCACTAATCCTTTTTAATAACTATTTATCATGTTAAACGTTTTTGCTGGAATGTAGAATCGTTTACATTGCTGAGGTACTGTGTGAATAAATATTTGGGCATTATTTTCCACTTGGCAGTTTTTTTGCTTTAATTGTGACAGTTTCGTTTCTCTTCACTGCTGTGTGGGAGAGGGAGGGGCCGTTTTTGGCGCTCTTTGCTACGCATCAAAAAATACCAGTCAGTTACTTTTATATTTCCTGCATGATCCGGTTCATCTCTGATAGATCTCAGGGGTCCTCAAACTTCTTTGAAGGGAGGTAAATTCTCTCAGCAGAGCTGTGAGAATTCTTATAGTGACTGTGAATAAAAACGTTGCTTTGTATTTTTTATGTCAAATTTAATTATTGTTATTTTACTAATGGGAACAAACCTTTGCTAAAAGTTTTGTTGTTTTAAAGTTTGATGCTATAACTGTTTTTCAGTTCATTATTTCAACTGTCATTTAATCGTTAGTACCTCTTTGAGGCACAGTACGTTTTTTGCTAAAAAAGATTATAACCAAGTTGTAAGTTTTTTGCTAGTGTGTTAAACATGTCTGACTCAGAGGAAGATATCTGTGTCATTTGTTCCAATGCCAAGGTGGAGCCCAATAGAAATTTATGTACTAACTGTATTGATGCTACTTTAAATAAAAGTCAATCTGTACAATGTGAACAAATTTCACCAAACAGCGAGGGGAGAGTTATGCCGACTAACTCGCCTCACGCGGCAGTACCTGCATCTCCCGCCCGGGAGGTGCGTGATATTTTGGCGCCTAGTACTTCTGGGCGGCCATTACAGATAACATTACAAGATATGGCTACTGTTATGACTGAAGTTTTGTCTAAATTACCAGAACTAAGAGGCAAGCGTGATCACTCTGGGGTGAGAACAGAGTGCGCTGACAATGCTAGGGCCATGTCTGATACTGCGTCACAGCTCGCAGAGCATGAGGACGGAGAGCTTCATTCTGTGGGTGACGGTTCTGATCCAAACAGATTGGACTCAGATATTTCAAATTTTAAATTTAAATTGGAGAACCTCCGTGTATTACTAGGGGAGGTCTTAGCAGCTCTCAACGATTGTAACACCGTTGCAATACCAGAGAAACTGTGTAGGTTGGATAAATACTTTGCGGTACCGGCGAGTACTGACGTTTTTCCTATACCTAAGAGACTAACTGAAATTGTTACTAAGGAGTGGGATAGACCCGGTGTGCCGTTCTCACCCCCTCCAATATTTAGAAAGATGTTTCCAATAGACGCCACCACTCGGGACTTATGGCAAACGGTCCCCCAAGGTGGAGGGAGCAGTTTCTACTTTAGCTAAGCGTACCACTATCCCGGTGGAGGATAGCTGTGCTTTCTCAGAT
>NW_026512422.1:0-46912 GCF_027579735.1 Bombina bombina | reverse complement strand
GTTACACTCATAAAACACCATCTAATAAATATACACTACACAGTACACTTACACACATAATAACACCATCTAATAAATATACATTGCACAGTACAGTTACACACATAATAACACCATCTAATAAATATACATTACACAGTACAGTTACACTCATAACACCATCTAATAAATATACATTACACAGCAGAGTTACACACATATTAACACCATCTAATAAATACACATTACACAGTACAGTTACACTCATAATAACACTATCTAATAAATATTTATTACAAAGTACAGTTAAACACATAATAACACTATCTAATGAATATACATTACACAGTACAGTTACACACATAATAACACCATCTAATAAATATACATTACACAGTACAGTTAAACTCTGTCAGGGTGCCAGGAATCAGACTGAGACGAGAAGTGCAAAAATAATCACACCTTTATTAATAGCAAAAAATAATAAAAAGTCCACAAGTCAAATAACAAGCCAGGAGTCAAAAACAGAGCTGGTAGTCAGACGAGCTGGAATCAGCAACATGGAAAACAGCAGAGTCAGGAACAAGCCAGGGATCAGGAACCAGGAAGGACGTCAGGCAGCCAGATAATACACAGGAACTCTCACAAACAGGTCTGAGACAACGCAAAGGCAAAGCATACTGAACAGAGGCCCTTTAAATAATATGTGATGACATCACAATTCTGAGACTGCATCCTGTCTCACATGGATGATGCACACCAGTCTGGCCATAAAAGAAAGTGCAGGAAATGAGCAGCATACCCCACAATGCACCATAGTCAGGAAGAGAGGTGAGTAAAATGCCTGCCAGCAGCACATGGCAAACAAACAGGGAAAAACCCTGACAGTACCCTCCCCTCAACGACCCCTCCCCGCGGGAGGACAAAAGGCTTATTGGGGAAACGGGCATGGAAGGCACGGAGGAGGGCGGGAGCATGAACATCAGAGAAGGGAACCCAAGAACGGTCCTCCGGACCGTAGCCCCTCTAGTGAACCAAATACTGTACACGGCCCCTGGACACACGAGAGTCAATAATGCTGCTGACCTCATACTCCTCATGATTGTCAACAAAGATAGGATGGGGACGAGGCAACACAGTGGTAAACCGATTACAAACCAATGGTTTCAAGAGGGAGATATGAAAAACATTGGAGATGCGCATAGCAGGAGGAAGGTCAAGAGCGTAGGCCACAGGATTAACCCGTCTGAGTATTCGAAAAGGACCAACATAACAGGGAGCCAATTTATTGGAAGGCACACAAAGGTTCAAGTTGCGGGAGGACAGCCAAACTCTCTCACCAACCTGGTAGCAATCCTGAATCTGCACGCACGTGGAACGGAGTTGCCAGAGATGCTCCTCCAAAGCCGGAATACCCTGAGACATGAATGAATCGGGCAACAAGGATGTTGAAACCCATAATTCGCCATGAACGGGGATAACTTGGAGGAAGCAATAATAGCACTATTACGAGCAAACTCTGCCCAAGGTAACAGTTCAGACCAATTATTGTGGTGATCTGAGACATAGCAATGGAGGAACTGTTCCAGAGCTTGATTAGACCGTTCCACAGCCCCATTGGATTGAGGGTGATATGCCGAGGAGAAGGAAAGCTGGATCCCCATTTGAGCACAAAAGGAACGCCAAAATCTGGAGACAAACTGGCTAACCCGGTCCGACACTATCTCCTTGGTTAACCCATGTAAACGGAAGACCTCCCGGGCAAAAATTGAAGCAAGCTCCCGAGGGCTAGGCAGCTTCATCAAGAGAATGCAATGTGACATTTTAGAAAAACGGTCAACCACCATAAGGATAACAGTATTGCCATTGGAAACAGGGAGCTCAACAATGAAGTCCATGGAAAGATGTGTCCAAGGACGCTCCCCATTAGCAATAGGTTGAAGAAGACCCACAGGAAGACGTTGAGGAGTCTTATTCTGTGCACAAACTGAGCAGGAGGCAACATACGCAGCAACATCAGAACAAAGACCTGGCCACCAGAATTTTCGAGTGACAGACCAAATCATTTGGTTCTTGCCTGGGTGACCTGCGGCTTTAGGATAGTGGTAAGTGTGCAAAAGTTTAGTTCGAAGATTCTCAGGAACAAAACACTTACCACTAGGTTTCTCAGGAGGTGCATTGGTTTGTGCAGCCAGGATCTCCTCCCCCAAGGGAGAAGTCAAATTAGTATGTATGGTAGCCAAAATATGGTCAGGAGGTATAACAGGAGTAGATATAGACTCCTTCTTGGACAGAGGTGAAAATTGTCGAGAGAGGGCATCAGCCCTAAAATTCCTACTACTAAGCAGGTAGGAGACCACATAATTAAACCAAGACAAAAATAGCACCCATCTGGCCTGTCGGGGCGACAAACATTTTGCTTCAGATAGATAAGTTAAATTCTTGTGGTCAGTAAGAATGAGCACTGGCACGCTAGTACCCTCGAGAAGATGCCTCCATTCCTTGAGTGCCAAATTTCATAATTGCACTCCGCTGGAGACAATTTCTTAGAGAAGAAACCACACGGATGCAAGGAACCGTCAGGCGTAGGACGTTGAGACAAGAGGGCACCTACTCCAGTCTCAGACGCATCGACCTCAAGAACGAAAGGCAGGACAGGGTTAGGATGAGCCAGAACTGAAGCGGCAGCAAAGGCAGTCTTAAGACTATCAAAGGCCTTAATGGCAGTAGGTGACAAATGTAGTGGATCATTCTCTTTACGGGTCATGTAAAATTACATAAAAACAGCAGGAGCATTACATAGGCCAAAGGGCATTACAAGATACTCATAATGCCCGCTCCTGGTGTTAAATGCTGTTTTCCATTCGTGGCCCTCCTTAATCCTAAAGAAATTGTACGCTCCTCTCAAATCAAGTTTAGTAAAGACTGTAGCTCCCTTGAGGCGGTCAAAGAGTTCCGTAATGAGCGGAATAGGGTAAGCATTCTTAATGGTAAGACGATTAAGACCCCTATAATCTATGCATGGTCTTAACTCGCCACCCTTTTTCTTCACAAAGAAGAAGCCAGCCCCTGCAGGAGAGCAGGATTTGCGGAATCCCCCGCAACAGAGCATCGGCAACATACTCCTCCATAGCACAATTCTCTGCAACAGACAGAGAGTACACCCGGCCCCGAGGAGGAATGGTTCCGGGTTGCAAGTCTATGGCACAATCGTAAGACCGGTGAGGAGGCAACGTACCGGCACGCACCTTATCAAAAACGTCTAGAAACTCTCGGTACTCCTCTGGCAATTGAGATACCGAAGAAGTGCACAAGACTTTAAATGGTTTCCATAGACAAGTGGAAATACATTTTGGGGACCACGACAAAATTTCAGATTTGCGCCAGTCGAGACTGGGATTGTAATTTTGGAGCCAGGGATAACCCAGGACAACCGGAAAATGCGGAGAGTTTATCACCTGGAACTGGAGGGTTTCAAAATGGAGAGCACCAACAGCCATGGACAACAGAGCAGTTTCGTGAGTAAGGAGTGCGGGTTGAAGGGGCCTGCCATCAATGGCCTCAATAGCAAGCAGAACGGACCAAGGCAAAACAGGAATGTAGTCAACAAGAGCCTGAGTGACTATGGAGGAGTCCACCCAGGAAAGGACAACCGTGACCAAAGGTTTCTCCTTAAGCGGTTCCGGGGACGAGAGTAAACCACCCAAGGTCTGCCCCAGACAGGACCTTAGTGTGAGCGTTTCCCGGCCGTGTAGGACAAGACTTAAAAAGGTGGCCCTGTAACCCACAATAGAGGCAGAGCCCCTCCCTCCTCCTAAAGGCCTTCTCCGCTGCGGAGAGACGCGTAAATCCCAATTGCATCGGCTCAGAAGTACCTGGTGACTCAGGACCAGGAGGCATGGGAGGAAAGGGAGGCATGGGTGGGAATGAACACGCAGGAGACATCGGAACAGGAGGCTTCCGCAAGCGCTCCTTTAAAGAGGGCCTCTCTCTGAGTCTGATGTCAATTAGGATAAAAAAAAAACAATGCCTCGAGATCCTCTGGTAAATCTCTGACAGCAACTTCGTCTTTAATCGCATCAGAGAGCCCATGAAAGAAGGCAGCAACAAGGGCTTCATTGTTCCAACCTACCTTTGCGGCAAGCGTACGGAACTCAATAGCATACTGAGCAACAGATATTGTACCTTGCTGAATGGACGAGTCGTTTAGCAGCAGAGGAGGAGTGAGCCGGAAGCTGTTTGGGGATCTCTGACAGCACAAGGGGTTTGGAAATCTCAAGAGGCGAGATTACCAATAAATATTTTAGAAATCCGTGCAATTCTCAGGGCTCTTCAGTTCTGGCCTCTACTAAAGAGAGAACCGTTCATTTGTTTTCAGACAGACAGACAATATCACAACTGTGGCTTATGTCAATCATCAGGGTGGGACTCACAGTCCCCAAGCTATGAAAGAAGTATCTCGGATACTTGCCTGGGCGGAATCCAGCTCCTGTCTAATATCTGCGGTGCATATCCCAGGCGTAGACAATTGGGAGGCGGATTATCTCAGCCGCCAGACTTTACATCCAGGGGAGTGGTCTCTCCATCCAGATGTGTTTTCTCAGATTGTTCAGATGTGGGGGCTTCCAGAGATAGATCTCATGGCCTCTTATCTAAACAAGAAACTTCCCAGATACCTGTCCAGGTCCAGGGATGTTCAGGCGGAAGCAGTGGATGCGCTGACACTTCCTTGGTGTTATCAACCTGCTTACATCTTTCCGCCTCTAGTTCTCCTTCCAAGAGTGATCTCCAAAATCATCATGGAACAGTCTTTTTGTGTTGCTGGTGGCTCCAGCATGGCCACACAGGTTTTGGTATGCGGATCTGGTTCGGATGTCCAGTTGCCCGCCTTGGCCACTTCCGTTACGGCCGGACCTACTATCTCAAGGTCCGTTTTTCCATCAGGATCTCAAATCATTAAATTTGAAGGTATGGAAATTGAACGCTTAGTTCTAAGTCATAGAGGTTTCTCTGACTCAGTGATTAATACTATGTTACAAGCTTGTAAATCTGTTTCTAGAAAGATTTATTATAGAGTTTGGAAGACTTACATTTCATGGTGTTCTTCTCATAAATTCTCCTGGCATTCTTTTAGAATTCCTAGAATTTTACAGTTTCTTCAGGATGGTTTGGATAAGGGTTTGTCTGCAAGTTCCTTGAAAGGACAAATCTCCGCTCTTTCTGTTTTATTTCACAGAAAGATTGCTATTCTTCCTGATATTCACTGTTTTGTACAGGCTTTAGTTCGTATTAAGCCTGTCATTAAATCAATTTCTCCTCCTTGGAGTCTTAATTTGGTTCTGAAGGCTTTACAGGCTCCTCCATTTGAGCCTATGCATTCTTTGGACATTTAACTACTTTCCTGGAAAGTGTTGTCCCTTTTGGCTATTTCTTCTGCTAGAAGAGTTTCTGAGCTATCTTCTCTCTTGTGAGTCTCCTTTTCTGATTTGTCATCAGGATAAGGCAGTTTTGCGGACTTCTTTTCAATTTTTACCTAAGGTTGTGAATTCTAAAAACATTAATAGAGAAATTGTTGTTCCTTCCTTGTGTCCTAATCCTAAGAATTCTTTGGAGAGATCCTTACATTCTTTGTATGTGGTAAGAGCTTTGAAATATTATGTGGAAGCTACTAAAAATTTCAGGAAGACTTCCAGTTTATTTGTTTTATTTTCTGGTCCTAGGAAAGGTCAGAAAGCTTCTGCTATTTCCTTGGCTTCTTGGTTGAAACTTTTGATTCATCAAGCTTATTTGGAGTCGGGTCAAACCCCGCCTCAGAGAATTACAGCTCATTCTACTAAATCAGTCTCCACTTCGTGGGCTTTTAAGAATGAAGCTTCAGTTGATCAGATTTGCAAAGCAGCAACTTGGTCCTCTTTGCATACATTTACTAAATTCTACCATTTTGATGTATTTGCTTCTTCGGAAGCAGTTTTTGGTAGAAAAGTTCTTCAGGCAGCTGTTTCAGTTTGATTCTTCTGCTTTTGATTTAAGGTTTTTTCTTTCAAAAGTGAAAATAACTTATTTTTTTGGGTTGTGGATTATTTTTTCAGCAGAATATGGCTGTTTTTATTTTATTCCCTCCCTCTCTAGTGACTCTTGAGTGGAAGACTCCACATCTTGGGTATTGATATCCCATATGTCACTAGCTCATGGACTCTTGCCAATTACATGAAAGAAAACATAATTTATGTAAGAACTTACCTGATAAATTCATTTCTTTCATATTGGCAAGAGTCCATGAGGCCCACCCTTTTTATGATGGTTATGATGTTTTGTATAAAGCACAATTATTTCCAAATTTCCTTTGTTGATGCTTTCTACTCCTTTCTTTATCACCCCACTGCTTGGCTATTCGTTAAAAAACTGAATTGTGGGTGTGGTGAGGGGTGTATTTATAGGCATTTTGAGGTTTGGGAAACTTTGCCCCTCCTGGTAGGATTGTATATCCCATATGTCACTAGCTCATGGACTCTTGCCAATATGAAAGAAATTAATTTATCAGGTAAGTTCTTACATAAATTATGTTTTTCCCCCTAACTTTATAACTGGTTATTTACCACTGCATAGAGATATTTAAAGGAACAGTCTACACCAGAATTGTTATTTTTTTAAAAATATAGATAATTCTTTTACTACCCATTCCCCAGTTTTGCATAAACAATAGTTATATTAATACACTTTTAACCTCTGAGATTACCTTATATCTAAGCCTCTGCAGACTGCTCCTTATCACGGTTATATTAATATACTTTTTACCTCTATGATTACCTTGTATCTAAGCCTCTGCAGACTGCCCCTTATCTCAGTTATATTACTATACTTTTTACCTCTGTGATTACCCTGTATCTAAGCCTCTGCAGACTGCCCCTTATCTCACTTATAGTAATATACTTTTACCTCTGTGATTACCTTGCATCTAAGCCTCTGCAGACTGCCCCCTTATTTCAGTTCTTTTGACAAACTTGCATTTTAGCCAATCCGTGCCGACTCCTGGGTAACTCCATGGTGTGAGCACAATGTTATTTATATGGCACACATGAACTAATGCCCTCTAGTTGTGAAAAATGTCAAAATGCATTCAGATAAAAATT
Source organism: Bombina bombina (assembly GCF_027579735.1). Lineage (NCBI taxonomy): Eukaryota > Metazoa > Chordata > Amphibia > Anura > Bombinatoridae > Bombina > Bombina bombina. The sequence goes on along the minus strand of NW_026512422.1, from coordinate 39,803 downwards.
TAAGAAATTAGCATACGAGTCTACCTAGCTTTACACTAAGAATACCAAGAGAACAAAGCAAAACAGAATTTATGTTTACCTGATAAATTTCTCCTACGGTATGTCCGGTCCACGGCTTCATCCTTACTTGTGGGATATTCTCATTCCCTACAGGAAATGGCAAAGAGAGCACAAAGTAAAGCTGTCCATATAGCCCCCCCTCTGGCTCCGCCCCCCAATCATTCGACCGACGGTTAGGAGAAAAAGGAGAAACTATAAGGTGACTAGTGTACAGAAAAATAAAAATTTTAAACCTGACTAAAAGCCAGGGCGGGCCGTGGACCGGACACACCATAGGAGAAAGACATTTATCAGGTAAACATAAATTCTGTTTTCTCCTACATTGGTGTGTCCGGTCCATGGCTTCATCCTTACTTGTGGGAACCAATACCAAAGCTTTAGGACACGGATGAAGGGAGGGAACAAGTCAGGTAACCTAAACGGAAGGCACCACAGCTTGCAAAACCTTTCTCCCAAAAATAGCCTCTGAAGAAGCATAAGTATCGAATTTGTAAAATTTGGCAAATGTATGCAGAGAAGACCAAGTCGCTGCCTTACAGATCTGTTCAACAGAAGCCTCATTCTTGAAGGCCCATGTGGAAGCCACAGCTCTAGTAGAGTGAGCTGTAATTCGTTCAGGAGGCTGCCGTCCAGCAGTCTCATAAGCTAATCGGATGATGCTTCTTAGCCAAAAGGAAAGAGAGGTAGCAGTAGCTTTCTGACCTCTCCTCTTACCAGAATAGACGACAAACAAGGAAGATGTCTGTCTGAAATCCTTTGTTGCTTCTAAATAGAATTTTAAAGCACGAACTACATATAGGTTATGTAACAAACGTTCCTTCTTCGAAACTGGATTCGGACACAGAGAAGGAACAACTATTTCCTGGTTAATATTCCTGTTGGAAACCACCTTTGGAAGAAAACCAGGCTTGGTACGTAAAACTACCTTATCTGTATGGAATACCAGATAGGGTGAAGTACACTGCAAAGCAGACAATTCAGAAACTCTTCTAGCAGAAGAAATAGCAACCAAAAACAGAACTTTCCAAGATAGTAACTTAATATCTATGGAATGCAAAGGTTCAAACGGAACCCCTTGAAGAACTGAAAGAACTAAGTTTAGACTCCATGGAGGAGTCATAGGTCTGTAGACAGGCTTGATTCTAACTAACGCCTGTACAAACGCTTGTACATCTGGCACGGCTGCCAGACGTTTGTGCAACAAGACAAACAGAGCAGATATCTGTCCTTTTAGAGAACTAGCTGACAAACCTTTATCCAAACCCTCTTGGAGAAAGGAAAGTATCCTAGGAATCCTAATTTTACTCCATGAGTAACCCTTGGATTCGCACCAACAGATATATTTTTGCCATATCTTATGGTAAATTTTCCTAGTCACAGGTTTTCTGGCCTGAACCAGAGTATCTATAACAGATTCCGAAAACCCACGCTTAGATAGAATCAAGCGTTCAATTTCCAAGCAGTCAGTTGCAGAGAAACTAGATTTGGATGTTCGAATGGACCTTGTACTAGAAGATCCTGCCTCAAAGGTAGCTTCCATGGTGGAGCCGATGACATATTCACCAGGTCTGCATACCAAGTCCTGCGTGGCCATGCAGGAGCTATTAGAATCACCGAAGCCTTCTCCTGTTTGATCCTGGCTACTAGCCTGGGAAGGAGAGGGAACGGTGGAAACACATAAGCTAGATTGAACGACCAAGGCGCCACTAATGCATCTACTAGTGTCGCCTTGGGATCCCTGGATCTGGACCCGTAGCGTGGAACCTTGGAGTTCTGACGAGACGCCATCAGATCCATATCTGGAATGCCCCATAGTTGAATTAACTGGGCAAAGACCTCCGGGTGAAGTTCCCACTCCCCCGGATGGAAAGTCTGACGACTCAAATAATCCGCCTCCCAGTTGTCTACTCCTGGGATGTGAATTGCAGATAGATGGCAGGAGTGATCCTCCGCCCATTTGATGATCTTGGATACCTCTCTCATCGCCAGGGAACTCTTTGTTCCTCCCTGATGATTGATGTACGCTACAGTCGTCATGTTGTCCGACTGAAATCTTATGAATTTGGCCTTCGCTAGTTGAGGCCTAGCCAGGAGCGCATTGAATATCGCTCTCAGTTCCAAAATGTTTATCGGGAGGAGAGACTCTTCCCGAGACCATAGACCCTGAGCTTTCAGGGAGTCCCAGACCGCGCCCCAGCCTAAGAGACTGGCGTCGGTCGTGACAATGATCCACTCTGGTCTGCGGAAACTCATTCCCTGAGACAGGTGATCCTGAGCCAACCACCAGAGGAGTGAGTCTCTGGTTTTCTCGTCCATTTGAATCTGGGGAGACAAGTCTGCATAATCCCCATTCCACTGTTTGAGCATGCACAGTTGCAATGGTCTTAAATGAATTAGAGCAAAAGGAACCACGTCCATTGCCGCAACCATTAGTCCTATTACCTCAATGCACTGAGCTATGGAGGGCTGAGGAATAGATTGAAGAACTTGACAAGCGTTCAGAAGCTTTAACTTCCTGACCTCTGTCAGAAAGATCTTCATTTCTACAGAGTCTATTATTGTTCCCAGAAAGGGAACCCTTGTGGACGGGGACAGGTAACTCTTTTCTATGTTCACCTTCCACCCGTGAGATCTGAGAAAGGCTAAAACAATGTCTGTATGAGCCCTTGCTTTGGGAAGGGACGACGTTTGTATTAGAATGTCGTCTAGGTAAGGTGCTACTGCAATGCCCCTCGGCCTTAGCACCGCTAGAAGGGACCCTAGCACCTTTGTGAAAATTCTGGGAGCAGTGGCTAAACCGAACGGAAGAGCCACGAACTGGTAATGTTTGTCCAGAAAGGCGAACCTCAGGAACTGATGATGATCTTTGTGGATAGGAATATGCAGGTACGCATCATTTAGGTCCACGGTAGTCATGTATTGACCCTCCTGGATCGTTGGTAAAATCGTCCGAATGGTTTCCATTTTGAATGATGGAACTCTGAGGAATTTGTTTAGAATTTTTAAGTCCAGAATTGGCCTGAAAGTTCCTTCTTTTTTGGGAACTACAAACAGGTTTGAGTAAAAACCCAGACCTTGTTCCGCTGCTGGAACTGGGTGTATCACTCCCATCTTTAATAGGTCTTCTACACAACGTAAGAATGCCTGTCTCTTTATCTGGTCTAAAGATAAGCGAGACATGTGGAACCTTCCCCTTGGAGGAAGTTCCTTGAACTCTAGAAGATACCCGAGAAACAATTTCTAGTGCCCAGGGGTCCGGAACATCTCTTGCCCAAGCCTGAGCAAAGAGAGAAAGTCTGCCCCCTACTAGATCCGGTCCCGGATCGGGGGCTACCCCTTCATGCTGTCTTGGTAGCAGCAGCAGGCTTTTTGGCCTGTTTTCCCTTGTTCCAGCCTTGCAATGGTTTCCATGCTGGTTTAGGCTGGGAAGTCTTACCCTCTTGCCTAGAGGCTGCAGAGTTAGAAGCCGGTCCATTCCTGAAATTGCGAAAGGAACGAAAATTAGACTTATTCTTTGCTTTGAAAGGCCTATCCTGTGGAAGGGCATGGCCCTTTCCCCCAGTGATGTCTGAAATAATCTCCTTCAATTCTGGCCCGAAAAGGGTCTCACCTTTGAAAGGAATATTAAGCAATTTTGTTTTGGACGACACATCCGCCGACCAAGATTTTAGCCAAAGCGCCCTGCGCGCCACTATTGCAAAACCTGAATTTTTCGCCGCTAATTTAGCCAATTGAAAAGCGGCATCCAAAATAAAGGAATTAGCCAACTTTAGTGCGTGAATTCTGTCCATGACATCATATGGAGTCTCCTTTTGGAGCGAATTTTCTAGTTTATCGAACCAAAAAGACGCCGCCGTGGTGACAGGAATAATGCACGAAATTGGTTGAAGAAGGAAACCTTGCTGAACAAAAATCTTCTTAAGCAATCCTTCCAATTTTTTATCCATAGGATCTTTGAAAGCGCAACTGTCCTCTATAGGAATAGTCATGCGTTTAGCTAACGTTGAAACTGCCCCCTCTACCTTAGGGACCGTTTGCCATGCATCCCTTCTGGGGTCGACAATGGGGAACATTTTCTTAAATATAGGAGGGGGAACAAAAGGTACACCTGGCTTCTCCCACTCCTTAGTCACTATGTCCGCCACCCTCTTGGGTATCGGAAACGCATCAGCGTGCACTGGGACCTCTAAGAATTTGTCCATTTTGCATAACTTCTCTGGAATCACCAAAGTATCACAATCATCAAGTGTAGCTAGCACCTCCTTAAGCAGAGCGCGGAGATGTTCTAGCTTAAATTTAAATGCCACGATATCAGGTTCTGCCTGCTGAGAAATTTTTCCTGAGTCAGAAATTTCTCCCTCGGACAGACCCTCCCTCACTGCCAACTCAGATTGATGTGAGGGCATAACAGATAAATTATCTTCTGCGCCTACTTGCTCATCCTCTGTATTTAAAACTGAGCAATCACGCTTTCTAGGAAATGCTGGCAGTTTGGATAAAAGAGCTGCTAGAGAATTATCCATTACTGCTGTTAATTGCTGCATAGTAACAAGCATTGGTGCGCTAGATGTACTAGGTATCGCCTGCGCAGGCAAAGCTGGTATTGACACAGAAGGAGAGGATGATGAACTATCCCCACTACCTTCATTTAAAGAATCATCTTGGGCAACATTATTAAATGTGACAGTACTGTCCTTAATCTGTTTGGACGCCATGGCACAATTCGCACATACATTTAATGGGGGAACCACCTTGGCCTCCATACATACAGAACATAGGCTATCTGAAGGTACAGACATGTTAAACAGACTTAGGCAGAATTTTAATGCAATAAAAACAATTTTAAACAAAACTGTTACTGTCTCTTTAAATAATAAAAAGGGCACACTTTATTTCTGAATGATCGAAAAAACATCAAAGAAATATCCGATCTTTATGAAATTTATACCCCAGTGTCTTAATGCTTTAAAAGTATTGCACACCAGATTTCAAGCCACTTAACCCCTAAATGATCAAACCGGAGCTAAAATCACAATTAACCGGTTTAAACACACTACAGTCCCTGCCACAGACTTTGCTGCGGCTTTTACCTTCCTTAGGGGTTATTCACAACAGTAATAAGCCTCTCTGAAGTCCTTTTCTAAGCCTCTGGACCTTCTCACGTGAAGCTGCATGCCCTGCCTAGTGAAAGTAACTGCGCAACTGAGGCGCGAAAATGAGGCCTCCTCCCTTTGCATTCCAGAGTGAAGGGGCCTTTCTGACAAGATTAGGTGTCTAAAAGGCTGCCAGGCGCAAATAAAGATCCCCAAAAGTGTTTCAAAGTTTGCAAAACACTCCAAATGTCACATAAACATGATAAAAACCAAACGACTTAGCCCACAATAGTGTCAACCAGCATAGAGCCCAAGTTATAAGCCTTAATTCTGTTACTGAGTCTAAGAAAATGGCTTACCTATCCCAGAAGGGAAAACTGACAGTCTTCTAGCATTATTAGGTCTTATTAGAAAAGTGACTGATCATACCTGAAGCAGATAAGCCTGCAAACTGTCCCCCCCAACTGAAGTTCTCTGGTTTCAACAGTCCTGCGTGGGAACAGCAATGGATTTTAGTTACTGGTGCTAAAATCATACTCCTCTTTTAACAGAAATCTTCATCACTTTCTGTTGTAGAGTAAATAGTACAAACCGGCACTATTTTAAAATAACAAACTCTTGATAGAAGAAATAAAACTACAACTAAGACCACATACTCTTTACCATCCCCGTGGAGATGCTACTTGTTCAGAGCAGCAAAGAGAATGACAGGGGGGCGGAGCCAGAGGGGGGGGGGGCTATATGGACAGCTTTGCTGTGTGCTCTCTTTGCCATTTCCTGTAGGGAATGAGAATATCCCACAAGTAAGGATGAAGCCGTGGACCGGACACACCAATGTATGAGAAAATGTAAGATAAAAGTAAATTGAAAAGTTGTTTAAATTTACATGCCCTATTTGAACCATGAACGTTTATTTTTGACTAGACTGTCCCTTTAAGATATTTAATTTAGAAATGAAGTCCATGCTTACTTTCTTGAGATGCCCCTTGCCAAGGAGGAAAACCCTTTGCATTGGTGGAGAGCAAACAAAAATATCCCACCTTGGTGAAACTGGCAAAATCCTACTCATGCATCTCAGGTTCCTTGACATCATCTAAGCGCCTCTTATTTGCAGCAGGCAGCATAGCTTGCAAAGAGATAGCCAGCCTCAGCTAGGAGAATGTGAGCATGCTGACACTTTTTAAAAAAAATAGTCGGACAATTAATAGATTAGGAAAATAATTGTTAGTAGCAGACCTAGGTGATTCTAAACTAGACACTGACTCAACAGAATGGCATTTGTGTTTATCACAAATTATATTGCATACTGGAGTATCGGCTAGACTTTTTAATACAGAGAATCCCTATAAAGTTTGAGGATTACCTTGGGTGATAGAAGGTTAATAACCAGGTTTACTAATAAGCCAATTATTTCACCTGTGCTCCAATTTAGATATCCTCAAAATCTGACTTGTTAGGGAGGTCTGAGGACAGGTTTGAAAACAGGTTTTCTATCTCAAATCATGAAAGTTTAATTTTGTTTTTACAGTCCCTTTAATGACCGTATTTTAGTCAACTGATAAATTATTTATGCCAAACATTTAGAAAAAATATTAAGTATAGTAGATCAACAAGCCTATTAATTTTAATCAACATACAAATGAATAATATTAATGTAAGGACAAACATCACTTGCTCTGGTGTAAACATGGTGTTTGCCTCTCGCTCCCTTAAGAACCCAGAAAGCAAATACTGTAAACTGCCAATCAAATAACATAATTTATGTAAGAACTTACCTGATAAATTCATTTCTTTCATATTAGCAAGAGTCCATGAGCTAGTGACGTATGGGATATACATTCCTACCAGGAGGGGCAAAGTTTCCCAAACCTCAAAATGCCTATAAATACACCCCTCACCACACCCACAATTCAGTTTAACGAATAGCCAAGAAGTGGGGTGATAAAAAAAGTGCGAAAGCATATAAAATAAGGAATTGGAATAAATTGTGCTTTATACAAAATCATAACCACCACAAAAAAAGGGTGGGCCTCATGGACTCTTGCTAATATGAAAGAAATGAATTTATCAGGTAAGTTCTTACATAAATTATGTTTTCTTTCATGTAATTAGCAAGAGTCCATGAGCTAGTGACGTATGGGATAATGACTACCCAAGATGTGGATCTTTCCACGCAAGAGTCACTAGAGAGGGAGGGATAAAATAAAGACAGCAGATGCACTTAGCTTTGGTAGATTCAACACTTGACAGCGATTTTCCTGTAGTATCTTCTGACTCAGATGCAACGTGGGACATCTTGCAATATGTAAGAGAAAAAACAACATATATAAAGCAAAATTGATCAAATTCCTTAAAAGACAGTTTCAGGAATGGGAAAAAATGCCAAAGAACAAGCTTCTAGCAACCAGAAGCAATAAAAAATGAGACTAAAATAATGTGGAGACAAAAGTGACGCCCATATTTTTTCGCGCCAAATAAGACGCCCACATTATTTGGCGCCTAAATGCTTTTGGCGCCAAAAATGACGCCACATCCGGAACGCCGACATTTTTGGCGCAAAATAACGTCAAAAAAATGACGTAACTTCCGGCGACACGTATGACGCCGGAAACGGAAATAGAATTTTTGCGCCAAAAGAGTCCGCGCCAAGAATGACGCAATAAAATGAAGCATTTTCAGCCCCCGCGAGCCTAACAGCCCACAGGAAAAAGTCAAATTTTTTGAAGGTAAGAAAAAAATTATTAAATCAAATGCATTATCCCAAATATGAAACTGACTGTCTGAAAATAAGGAAAGTTGAACATTCTGAGTCAAGGCAAATAAATGTTTGAATACATATATTTAGAACTTTATAAACAAAGTGCCCAACCATAGCTTGGAGTGTCACAGAAAATAAGACTTACTTACCCCAGGACACTCATCTACATATAGCAGATAGCCAAACCAGTACTGAAACGAGAATCAGTAGAGGTAATGGTATATATAAGAGTATATCGTCGATCTGAAAAGGGAGGTAAGAGATGAATCTCTACGACCGATAACAGAGAACCTATGAAATAGACCCCGTAGAAGGAGATCACTGCATTCAAATAGGCAATACTCTCCTCACATCCCTCTGACATTCACTGCACGCTGAGAGGAAAACCGGGCTCCAACTTGCTGCGGAGCGCATATCAACGTAGAATCTAGCACAAACTTACTTCACCACCTCCATCGGAGGCAAAGTTTGTAAAACTGAATTGTGGGTGTGGTGAGGGGTGTATTTATAGGCATTTTGAGGTTTGGGAAACTTTGCCCCTCCTGGTAGGAATGTATATCCCATACGTCACTAGCTCATGGACTCTTGCTAATTACATGAAAGAAAACTAGTTTTGGTTACAGAATTTGATTTTTCAAGCAAAAAGATTTTCTATAATTCTAGACATATGTCTGACTGTTGGTAAATCACACCTATCTGTAGAACCAGGACAGTTTCTGTGCATATACATTATAACTTACAGACAGTTTCCTTTTCAGGTAAGGTACATGGATTGTATGTATCCAATAAAATATATGTAGGCTTTTTATTTATTTAAGTCCATTCTGTTTTTCAAGTAACCAAAAACAAAATTTATATCAAATGATTTTATTTGTAACAAAAAAATTATCATAAAAATATCTACATTATAATTAAAAAAAAAAAAAAAAAAAAAGGAGAAAGATTCTCTCAGAAACTTCCTAAAACTTTCCTGCTTCCTTGAATGCTTTCAGAAGCACTTCATCAGATCGGAGCGCGTAAGTCAAGGTCCGAGTTTGGTAATAATTGGGATCTCCTTCTAGATTCTGGATGACGTCACAAAGCAAGTGAGCTCGTTCCACAGTGCTGCCAGGTGCGTCGTGCCCCAGCGCTGTAAAGTGAACATGTAGATGATAGTAGGATGGCTGATAATGCAGATAAATCCGCAGCTGGTTTCTATGGATACCATATTTCTTGGAGATAGCTTCCTAAAACATACATGGTAGAAAGAAAACATATTATATTTTGTTTTCCAAGTTAGTACAACTCAATAATTGGGGTCCTTCTGCAATATAAAACTATTAAAGAAAAGAAAATGTATGCTTACCTGATAAATGTATTTCTTTTTTGACACGATGAGTTCACAGATCATCTTAATTACTAATGGGATATTCACCTCATGGTCAGCAGGAGGAGGCAAAGAGCACCACAGCAGAGCTGTTAAATAGCTCCTCCCTTCCCTTCCATTCCAGTCATTCGACCGAAGTTAGGAAGAGAAAGGAAAATCCAAGGTGCAGAGGTGTCTGAAGTTTACAATAACCCACAACCTGTCTAAAAGAACAGGGCGGGCCGTGGACTCATCGTGTCAAAAAAGAAATACATTTATCAGGTAAGCATACATTTTCTTTTTTAAGACACGATGAGTCCACGGATCATCTTAATTACTAATGGGATTCAATACCCAAGCTAGAGTACACAGATGATACAGGAGGGACAAGACAGGGAACCTAAACTGAAGGCAACACTGCCTAAAGAACCCTTCTCCCAAAAGCGGCCTCAGCCGAAATAAAAGTATCAAATTTGAAGAAATTTGAAAAAGCGTGAAGAGGGGACCAAGTTGCAGCCTTGCAAATCTGTTCCACAGAAGATTCATTCATGAATGCCCATGATGAAGCAACAGCCCTCGAGGAATGAGCCGTAACTCTCTCTGGAGGCTGCCGTCCAGCAGTCTCATATGCAAAACTTATGATACTCTCCAGTCAAAAAGAAAAGAGAAGTAGCCGTAGCCTGTTCCTTACGTTTTCCGGAGAAAACCACAAACAAAGAAAAGACTGACGAAAATCCTTAGTCGTCTGCAGGAGAAAACTTTAAAGTACAGACCACATCCAAATTGTACAGAGTTGTTCCTTCTGAGAAGAAGGATTAGGACACAAATAAGGAACAACAATCTCCTGATTAATGTTCCGATCAGAAACAACCGTAGGAAGAAATCCTAACATAGTACCTAAAACTACCTTATCTGAATGGAAAATAAGGTAAGCTGCAATGCAGAGAGCTCTGACACTCTACAAGCAGATGAAATAGCAACAAGAAGTAAAACTTTCCAAGATAACTTAATATCGAAGGAATGCATAGGCTCCAACGGAGCCCCTAGAAGAAGTTGAAAAACTAAATTCAGACACCATGGAGGAGTAACTGGTTTGAACACAGGCCTGAACCTGACCAAGGCCCGACAAAATGATAGTACATCCGGAACATTCGACAGACGTTTGTGAAACAAAATAGATAATGCCGAGATTTGACCCTTTAGGGAACTAGACGATAAGCCTTTCTTCAAACCTTCTTGGAGAAAAGACAAAATTCTAGGAATCCTAACTCTACTCCATGAGTAGCCCTTGGATTCACACCAAAGAGATATTTATGCCATATCTTATGGTAAATCTTTCTAGTTATAGGCTTGCTAGCCTGAATCACGGTCTCTATGACCGAGACAGAAAAACCCTGCTTAGACAAAATTAAGCGTTTACTCTCCAAGCAGTCCGCTTCAGAGAAACTAGATTTGGGTGAAAGAAAGATCCCTGAATTAGAAAGTCCTTCTTCAACGGAAGTCTCCACAGTGGCAGAAATGACAAATCCACCAGATCCGCATTCCAAATCCCGCGAGGCCAAGCGGGAGCAATGAGGATCACTGATGCCCTCTCCTGCTTGATCCGAGCAATGACCCGAGGAAGAAGTGCAAACGGAGAAGGTTGGTATGCTAGACTGAAGATCCAAGGAACCGCCACAGTATCTATCAGTTCCACCTGGGAGTCCCTGGACCTCTACACGTATCTCAGGAGCTTGGCACTGTGTCGAGATGCCAAGAGGTCTAATTCCAGCAGACACCACCTGAGGATCAGTCTGGAGAACACTTCCGGATGGAGTTCCCACTCCCCTGGAAGAAAGGTCTGCCTGTTCAAAAAATCCATCTCCCAGTGGTCCACCCCTAGGATGTGGATCATCGACAGACAACAAGAATGGGCCTCCACCCACTGAAGTATCTTGGTTACTTCTGTCATCGCTAAGGAACTCCTCGTTCCTACCTAATGATTGATGTAAGCCACTGAAGTTATGCTGTCCAACTAGAACCTGATAAACTGGACCGAGGCTAACTGAGGCCAGGCAAGCATTGAAGATCACTCTCAGCTCCAGGAAGTTTATAGGAAGAACAGACTCTGACTGAGTTCACACTCCCTGAGCCTATTAGGGAACCCTAGAAGGATGGCATCTGTTGTCACAATCACCAAAGATGGTCTGCGAAAGCAGGTTCCCTGGAAAAGATGATCCAGAGACAACCACCATTGAAGAGAATCCCTGGTCTCCTGCTCCAAATGTATTCGAGGAGACAAATCCACATAATCTCCGTTCCATTGCCTGAGCATGTTTAACAACAGAGGTCAGAGATGGAACTGAGCAAACGGGATGATGACCAATGCCGATACCCTCAGCCCGATTACCTCCATGTACTGGGCCACTGATGGCCGAGGAGTGGACTGAAGAGCTAGACAAGTCTCAAAATTCTTTGGTAACCTGACTTCTGTCAGAAAAATCTCTATCGACAGGGAATCTATTATGGTTCCCAAAAAAGTTACCCTTGGATTTGGGACTAAAGAACTAAACCACCGTGAGATCGCAGGAAGGAAAACAACATTTCCATGTGGAATCTTGCTTGTTGTAAGGATGGCGCCTGGACTAGTAAGTCGTCCAGATAGGGCGCCACTGCAATGCCCCATAACCAAAGTACTGCCAATAGCGATCCCAGAACCTTTGAGAAAATTCTAGAAGCTGAGGCAAGACCGAAGTGAAAAACCACAAATTGGAAGTGCTCGTCTAAAAAAAAAACAAACCTTAAAAACTTGTGATGATCCCTGTGAATGGGAACATGCAGGAACGCATCCTTTAAAGGGACAGTCAAGTCCAAATTTATTTTTCATGATTTAAATAGGGCATGCAATTTTAAACAACTTCCCAATTTACTTTTATCACCAATTTTGCTTTGTTCTCTTGGTATTCTTAGTTGAAAGCTAAACCTAGGAGGTTCATATGCTAATTTCTTAGACCTTGCCTCTAATCTGAATACATTTTGACCACTAGAAGGCATTAGTTCACGTTTCATATAGATAACATTGAGCTCATACACGTAAAGTGACCTAGGAGTGAGCACTGATTGGCTAAACTGCATGTCTGTCAAAAGAACTGAAATAAAGGGGCAGTCAGCAGCAGTTTAGATACAAGATAATTACAGAGGTAAAACGTGTATTATTATAACTCTGTTGGTTATGCAAAACTGGGGAATGGGTAATTAAGGGATTATCTATCTTTTTAAACAACAAAAATTCTGGTGTTGACTGTCCCTTTAAATCCACTGTTGTCATAAACTGACCCTATTCGACCAAAGGGAAAATGGAACGAATAGCTTCCATCTTGAAGGACGGTACTCTGAGAAATTTGTTCAGATTCTTGAGATCTAAAATTGGCCTGAAGGTTCCCTCTTTCTTTGGGAACAACGAATAGATTGGAATAAAAATCCCAGACCCTGTTCCTGAACCGGAATAATCACTCCCAGTTTGGAAAGGTCTCTTACGCACTGTAAGAACATCTCTCTTTTTTTCCCTGGTCTGCAGACAATCTGGAAGCAGAAAACCTGCCTCTGGGAGGAAAAATCTTGAATTCTAACTTGTATCCCTGTGACACTATTTCTATTACCCAGGGATCCTGAACGACTTGAACCCAAGCCTGAGCAAAGCAGGAAATTCTGCCCCCTACAAGATCCGGATTGGGGGTAAGCCCTTCATGCTGTCTTTGATACAACAGCAGGCTAAATGTTTTTTGTTTTTTTACCTTCTTTAAATTTCAAAAGAGATTATTTTTGTCAAGCCAGGTCCCAACAAGGACTTTTCCTTGTAAGGAATCGCTAAAAGCTTAGATTTAGAACCTTACTCTACAGATGTATGCTCTAACTAAAGGCTCTGTGAGCTGGAACAGAGACCCCTGAAACCTATGCTTCCAGTTTGAAAACTGGAAGGAAGAATTTGAAATAAAGGAATTAGCCAATCAGAAAGCTTTTATCCTATCCAGGATTTTATCAAGGGGAGATTCTGATATAGCAAACCAATATGCCGTCGCACTAGAGACAACAGCCGAGTACACAGCTGGTTGCCATAGTAAACCCTAGTGTACATTTTTCTAATGTTTGTCCAAAGGACCTGCCTTGGCGGAGTTGGATATGGGAAACATCCTTCCAAATATAGGGAATGCGGTCTCTACCGTTCCTTATAACTCACTGGACGCACTAGGATAGAGCACCCCAGTAGTGTCGGAGACCCCCAAGGTAGCTAAAACCTCCTAAAGTATCAAATGAAAATGAGCAAGCTAGAAAACCAACCTCAGGATCAAATAAATTATTATTCATCTGAGTGTGAAAAATTTCTTCTCAGATAATCCCGAAGTATCTTACTTTCTCAGATAACGGGGAAGAACCATTCAGAATAGCAACTACGGAACCAATCACCTAAATGACTGAAAATAATTAATCTAGAAATGTTTTCTGCCACGTGGGAAAAACATATAAATGTATGAAACGCAGAGAAAAACTCCAAATGGAGTGTGAGAGGAAGCGCAGGGCACTGCATGTGAGTCATAAAGGTTTGTGGGACTATAGGAGAAAATTGTGGCATAGGTTGACCATTGTCAACAGACTCCCAAACAGCAAAAGCCTTAGGAGTAGGTTCAAGAAAAAGTAAAAATATTTTGCTAAAAATTTTCACGCAAAAAAAAAATACATTACTGCTTTCTTAAATTTTAAAAAGTAACCTTATTCTTTGTGAGCTCTTGCACCATCCTAAGACACAAAGGATGAATTAAATAACTAAACAACTGAAATTATTTTAATAAAAATAACAGATGAAAAACGTTACTGTCTCTTTAAATTTCAAGCGGTAACTTTTTCTTTATACGTGCAGGATTGGAATGGATTAGCAACCAAAATTGCAGCAGCTACTGAAACCTCAGATATTGTGCTGAGGTGCCCATCTGCCCAAAATGTAAATGTCATAAGACTCATTTAGCACATCAGAGTAATGCATATTAAACCGTTTATTTCCCTTTGTGAAATTTACATGGAGAAACGAATACACATAAAAACAGTCTGACACTGTACGTCTCATAGCGTGCTATCTGGACCCGCAATAAAAAAGCAAAACACTAAAGGCTGTGTTAGATGCTGTGCCCCCGATATCGTAATGGAGGCGAAGAGCGTAATCCAACACAGTCTCCACATAGCTCTGCCCCTCGTGGGCGTGATAGCGCTCCATCTCCTGGCACTCTTATGACTGTGCCCTGAGAGAGAAATTGCAGCCCAAAAAACGGCGCCAAAAGCAACTCCGGCCATCGTGGGCGTCACAGCAAACAATCTCCCGGTCGCCATTATTGCATAGATAGGCCACCGGGAGTTAGTTAAAACTGTACACTCTGTGACAAATTGGGGACGATTATGCTACCACGTCATGTAGCTCTACAGCCCAAGAGTGACCAAAACACCATTTCCTGAGACCAAATTATATTGTCCCAAGTGATTGATCTCCCTGAGTATCGACACATTAATGTTCTCAGTTTGATCTCCTTAGCCCCTCGTAGCCAAAAATGGAACCATCTGCCGGTCGGTATATTACTAAATTAAAACTGCCGAGAGACACCCTCAGAGCCATAAACTAAAATTGACTCCTGTCCTGCCCCAGTGCCTGCATAAAAATAGTTGCCAATAGTCCTTTCCATCTAGGAGAGTTTACGTGTCCCATTACCATAAAGAGCCCTATTTGTTATCTTAGCCCTTGATTATGTGATTGTCCAGTAATGTAGTGCTCACTTACTTCTGAGTGTTTTTATGTCCCCAGAAAATATTAAAGTTAGCACTTACCTTGAACTTCTGCCTGCAGCAAGGCAGCATCACAGGCTTGAGAGGTCCTCTCCCTCACATCGACCTGTGGAGAAATAAAGTGCTGAGTAATCTTCACCTCAGACTATAGGATATAGGGCAGCATGAAATACATGGGAGGTGCAGTGAGAATTATGTCCCACAAGTTCCCATTGCTCTAAAGCCACCAAAAGCTCTACTGAAGAGACCGATATGGACTACGGCTACACCCAAGAACAAAGCAGCACACTCTGGCACTACTTTAAAAATAATAAACTCTTGATTGAAGAATCTAATCTAACACCTCACTTTACCTCTTCCTATCACTAACGTAGGCAAAGAGAATGACTGGAGTTGGAGGGAAGGGAGGAGCTATTTAACAGCTCTGCTGTGGTGCTCTTTGCCTCCTCCTGCTGACCAGGAGGTGAATATCCCATTAGTAATTAAGATTATCCGTGGACTCATCGTGTCTTAAAAAAGAAAACACAACATTTAAGAATGATTAAATTCATCTTTTACAGTTCTTCACCCTTGTTGGTTACAGAATACTGCAACATAATACAAAACAATGTACTAAAGCTGCTTCTTAGGCAGGGGGTAGATTCAATATACACAAACTAGGTTCTGAGCAGTGGAAACAAGGTTTTCAGCAAAAAACAGAATTTATGCTTACCTGATAAATTACTTTCTCCAACGGTGTGTCCGGTCCACGGCGTCATCCTTACTTGTGGGATATTCTCTTCCCCAACAGGAAATGGCAAAGAGCCCAGCAAAGCTGGTCACATGATCCCCCCTAGGCTCCGCCTTCCCCAGTCATTCGACCGACGTAAAGGAGGAATATGCATAGGAGAAACCATATGATACCGTGGTGACTGTAGTTAGAGAAAATAATTCAACAGACCTGATCAAAAACCAGGGCGGGCCGTGGACCGGACACACCGTTGGAGAAAGTAATTTATCAGGTAAGCATAAATTCTGTTTTCTCCAACATAGGTGTGTCCGGTCCACGGCGTCATCCTTACTTGTGGGAACCAATACCAAAGCTTTAGGACACGGATGATGGGAGGGAACAAATCAGGTCGCCTAGATGGAAGGCACCACGGTTTGCAAAACCTTTCTCCCAAAAATAGCCTCAGAAGAAGCAAAAGTATCAAATTTGTAGAATTTGGCAAAAGTGTGCAGTGAAGACCAAGTCGCTGCCTTACATATCTGATCAACAGAAGCCTCGTTCTTGAAGGCCCAAGTGGAAGCCACAGCCCTAGTGGAGTGAGCTGTGATTCTTTCAGGAGGCTGCCGTCCGGCAGTCTCATAAGCCAATCGGATAATGCTTTTAAGCCAGAAAGAGAGAGAGGTAGAAGTTGCTTTTTGACCTCTCCTTTTACCAGAATAAACAACAAACAAAGAAGATGTTTGTCTGAAATCCTTAGTAGCTGCTAAGTAAAATTTGAGAGCACGAACTACATCTAAGTTGTGCAACAAACGTTCCTTCTTTGAAACTGGATTAGGACACAAAGAAGGCACGACTATCTCCTGGTTAATATTTTTATTAGAAACAACTTTCGGAAGAAAACCAGGTTTAGTACGCAAAACCACCTTATCTGCATGGAACACCAGATATGGAGGAGAACACTGCAGAGCAGATAACTCTGAAACTCTTCTAGCAGAAGAGATTGCAACCAAAAACAAAACTTTCCAAGATAATAACTTTATATCAACGGAATGTAGGGGTTCAAACGGAATCCCCTGAAGAACTGAAAGAACTAAATTGAGACTCCAGGGAGGAGTCAAAGGTTTGTAAACAGGCTTGATTCTAACCAGAGCCTGAACAAAGGCCTGAACGTCTGGCACAGCCGCCAGCTTTTTGTGAAGTAAAACAGATAAAGCAGAAATCTGTCCCTTCAAAGAACTCGCAGATAATCCTTTCTCCAAACCCTCTTGAAGAAAGGATAGAATCCTAGGAATTTTTATCTTGTTCCATGGGAATCCTTTAGATTCGCACCAACAGATATATTTTTTCCATATTTTATGGTAGATTTTCCTAGTTACAGGCTTTCTAGCCTGAACAAGAGTATCAATGACAGAATCTGAGAACCCTCGCTTTGATAAAATCAAGCGTTCAATCTCCAAGCAGTCAGTTGGAGTGAGGCCAGATTCGGATGTTCTAACGGACCTTGAACAAGAAGGTCCCGTCTCAGAGGTAGCTTCCATGGTGGAGCTGATGACATATTCACCAGGTCTGCATACCAAGTCCTGCGTGGCCACGCAGGAGCTATCAAGATCACCGATACCCTCTCCTGTTTGATCCTGGCTACCAGCCTGGGAATGAGAGGAAACGGTGGGAACACATAAGCTAGGTTGAAGGTCCAAGGTGCTACTAGTGCATCCACTAGAGCCGCCTTGGGATCCCTGGATCTGGACCCGTAGCAAGGAACCTTGAAGTTCTGACGAGACGCCATCAGATCCATGTCTGGAATTATTTGGGCAAAAATTTCCGGATGGAGTTCCCACTCCCCCGGATGAAATGTCTGACGACTCAGAAAATCCGCTTCCCAATTTTCCACTCCTGGGATGTGGATTGCAGACAAGTGGCAGGAGTGATTCTCCGCCCATTGAATTATTTTGGTCACTTCTTCCATCGCCAGGGAACTCCTTGTTCCCCCCTGATGATTGATATATGCAACAGTCGTCATGTTGTCTGATTGAAACCTTATGAATTTGGCCTTTGCAAGCTGAGGCCAAGCTCTGAGAGCATTGAATATCGCTCTCAGTTCCAGAATGTTTATCGGTAGAAGAGATTCTTCCTGAGACCAAAGCCCCTGAGCTTTCAGGGGTTCCCAGACCGCTCCCCAGCCCACCAGACTGGCGTCGGTCGTGACAATGACCCACTCTGGTCTGCGGAAGCTGATCCCTTGTGACAGGTTGTCCAGGGTCAGCCACCAACGGAGTGAGTCTCTGGTCCTCTGATCTACTTGTATCGTTGGAGACAAGTCTGTATAATCCCCATTCCACTGTCTGAGCATGCACAGTTGTAATGGTCTTAGATGAATTCGCGCAAAAGGAACTATGTCCATTGCCGCCACCATCAAACCTATTACTTCCATGCACTGCGCTATGGAAGGAAGAAGAACAGAATGAAGTACTTGACAAGAGTTTAGAAGTTTTGATTTTCTGGCTTCTGTCAGAAAAATCTTCATTTCTAAAGAGTCTATTATTGTTCCCAAGAAGGGGACTCTTGTTGACGGAGATAGAGAACTTTTCTCTACGTTCACTTTCCACCCGTGACATCTGAGAAAGGCTAGGACAATGTCCGTATGAGCCTTTGCTTGTGGCAGGGACGACGCTTGAATTAGAATGTCGTCCAAGTAAGGTACTACTGCAATGCCCCTCGGTCTTAGCACCGCTAGAAGGGACCCTAGTACCTTTGTGAAAATTCTTGGGGCAGTGGCTAATCCGAATGGAAGTGCCACGAACTGGTAATGTTTGTCCTGAAACGCGAACCTTAGGAACTGATGATGTTCCTTGTGGATAGGAATATGTAGATACGCATCCTTTAAATCCACCGTGGTCATGAATTGACCTTCCTGGATGGTAGGAAGAATTGTTCGAATGGTTTCCATCTTGAACGATGGAACCCTGAGAAATATGTTTAAGATCTTGAGATCCAAGATTGGTCTGAATGTTCCCTCTTTTTTGGGAACTATGAACAGATTTGAGTAGAATCCCATCCCTTGTTCCTTCAATGGAACAGGATGAATCACTCCCATTTTTAACAGGTCTTCTACACAATGTAAGAATGCCTGTTTTTTTATGTGGTCTGAAGACAATTGAGACCTGTGGAATCTTCCCCTTGGGGGTAGTTCCTTGAATTCCAGAAGATAACCTTGGGAGACTATTTCTAGAG
Organism: Bombina bombina; assembly: GCF_027579735.1. Lineage (NCBI taxonomy): Eukaryota > Metazoa > Chordata > Amphibia > Anura > Bombinatoridae > Bombina > Bombina bombina. The sequence goes on along the minus strand of NW_026512422.1, from coordinate 20,802 downwards.
CCCAAGGATCCAGAACATCTCTTGCCCATGCCTGAGCGAAGAGAGAAAGTCTGCCCCCCACCAGATCCGGTCCCGGATCGGGGGCCAACATCTCATGCTGTCTTGGTAGCAGTGGCAGGTTTCTTGGCCTGCTTACCTTTGTTCCAGCCTTGCATGGGCCTCCAGGCTGGCTTGGCTTGAGACGTATTACCCTCTTGCTTAGAGGGAGTAGAGCTTGAGGCTGGTCCGTTTCTACGAAAGGGACGAAAATTAGGCTTATTTTTAGCCTTGAAAGACCTATCCTGAGGAAGGGCATGGCCCTTTCCCCCAGTGATATCTGAAATAATCTCTTTCAAGTCAGGACCAAACAGCGTTTTCCCCTTGAAAGGAATATTAAGCAATTTGTTCTTGGATGACGCATCCGCTGACCAAGATTTTAGCCATAGCGCTCTGCGTGCCACAATAGCAAACCCTGAATTTTTCGCCGCTAATCTAGCTAATTGCAGGGTAGCGTCTAGAGTAAAAGAATTAGCCAATTTAAGAGCACGAATTCTGTCCAAAATCTCCTCCAAAGGAGTAGCTTTATCTAACGACTTTTCTAGTTCATCAAACCAAAAAGACGCTGCTGCAGTAACAGGAACAATGCATGAAATTGGCTGTAGAAGGTAACCTTGCTGAACAAACATCTTTTTAAGCAAACCTTCTAACTTTTTATCCATAGGATCTTTGAAAGCACAACTATCTTCTATAGGGATAGTGGTGCGTTTGTTTAAGGTAGAGACCGCCCCCTCAACCTTAGGGACTGTCTGCCATAAGTCCTTTCTAGGGTCGACTATAGGAAACAATTTCTTAAATATAGGGGGAGGGACAAAAGGTATGCCGGGCCTTTCCCACTCTTTATTTACAATATCCACCACCCGCTTGGGTATAGGAAAAGCTTCGGGGGGCACCGGGACCTCTAGAAACTTGTCCATCTTACATAATTTCTCTGGAACGACCAAATTGTCACAATCATCCAGAGTAGAAAGCACCTCCTTAAGCAGAGCGCGGAGATGTTCCAATTTAAATTTGAATGTAATAACATCAGGTTCAGCTTGTTGAGAAATTTTTCCTGAATCTGAAATTTCTCCCTCAGACAAAACCTCCCTAGCCCCTTCAGACTGGTGTAAGGGCATGTCAGAACCATTATCATCTGCGCCCTCATGCTCTACAGTATCTAAAACAGAGCAGTCGCGCTTTCGCTGATAAGTGGGCATTTTGGCTAAAATGTTTTTAATAGAATTATCCATTACAGCCGTTAATTGTTGCATAGTAAGAATAACAGGCGCACTAGATGTACTAGGGGCCTCTTGTGTGGGCAAGACTGGTGTAGACACATAAGGGGATGATGCAGTACCATGCTTACTCCCTTCACTAGAGGAATCATCTTGGGCATCATTTTCACTATCACATGCATCACATATATTTAAATGAGAAGGAACTTTGGCTTCCTGACATACAGAACATAGTCTATCTGAAGGTACAGACATGATAAACAGGCATAAACTTGATAACAAAGTACAAAAAACGTTTTAAAATAAAACCGTTACTGTCACTTTAAATTTTAAACTGAACACACTTTATTACTGAATATGCGAAAAAGTATGAAGTATTGCACACCAAATTTGAAAGCTTTAACTCTTAAAATAACGGAACCGGAGCAGTTTTTACATTTAACCCCTATACAGTCCCTGGTATCTGCTTTGCTGAGACCCAACCAAGCCCAGAGGGGAATACGATACCAAATGACGCCTTCAGGACGCTTTTTCAGTGTATCTGAGCTCCTCACACATGCATCTGCATGCTCTGACTCCCAAAAACAACTGCGCATTAGTGGCGCGAAACTGAGGCTCTGCCTAAGACTAGAGAAGGCCCCCAGTGAAAAAGGTGTCCAAAACAGTTCCTGCCGTTTTTATAACCAACATACCCAGATAAAAACAACTCCTCAGAGTAATAAACCATTAAACATGCTTATAAAACAAACGTTTAAACACCAAAAAACTCTAAGCCATCTCCGTGGAGATGTTGCCTGTACAACGGCAAAGAGAATGACTGGGGAAGGCGGAGCCTAGGGGGGATCATGTGACCAGCTTTGCTGGGCTCTTTGCCATTTCCTGTTGGGGAAGAGAATATCCCACAAGTAAGGATGACGCCGTGGACCGGACACACCTATGTTGGAGAAAATTGTTTGTTTTTTTAACCACCAAGCGAAATACAATAGACAAAGTTGCCCCCTATCACCGCGTTTATACATATATTATTGGTCAGCCAATAATAAAATGAACGCAAAATAAGGAACACTAAATAAACCACACCTTTGAACTATGAAACAAGCAGAAATAATTTTAATCATTGCAATTCACAGCTTGGGCTTACTAAAAACGTAATTCAAATATTACCGCAAAATTACTTGAAAGGGTAAAGTACCTAATTCCATGAACTGAGCTTGTTTGTAACAAACTACAATCAAACAAAGCAATAATTTTTTTTGGATAAAGCGCTGCTACCTATATTGGTTGTCATATGTGCTTTAAAAGGATTGGAATAATGTTGTTGCATCAAATAACATCCATTTAATTAGCTATATGTATTACAACTAAATAAATTCAAGAGGAAATGTGTTGGAAAAACTATTTGTATAATGAAATTATACTTAGACCCTTATTTACACGCAGGTATACAAGGCTCTTGGAAATGTAAAACTGCACAAGCAATCACTTTGCATCCCTGCCCCCACACTGCTCTCATGCAACTAAATGCGTGAGAGCAGAGCTTGTAAATCAACTCAGATAAACAATGTTTTAAATACACTAAACTGGGCAAACAAATGACTGACTGTGAGGAATACCCCCCCCCCCCTGCAAAACCAAATCCTAGGGGAATCCAGGGATGCCAGTAATGTCACCAAGTCCCATGAAACCCAGAAGTTCAGGTCAGCTGCATAGGGCTGGATGGGGTAAGTATATAAACTGCTCAATCTCAGCAACCTTAAAGGGACAGTCAAGTCCAAAAAAAAAACCTGTTGATGATTCAAATAGGGTATGTCATTTTAAACAACTTTCCAATTTACCTTTATCACCAATTTTGCCTTGTTCTCTTGGTATTCTTCGTTGAAAGTTAAACCTAGGAGGTTCGTATGCTAATTTCATAGACCATGAAGGCCGCCTCTAATCTGATTGCATTTTGACAGTTGTTCCCCACTAGATGGCGTTAGTTCATGTGTTTCATATAGATAAAATTGAGCTCACGCACGTGAAGTCACCTAGGTGTGAGCACTGATTGGCTAAAATGCAAGTCTGTCAAAAGAACTGAAATAAGGGGGCAGTTTGCAGAGGCTTAGATACAAGGTAATTACAGAGATAAAACGTGTATTATTATAACTGTGTTAGTTATGCAAAACTGGGGAATGGGTAATAAAGGGATTATCTATCTTTTTAAACAACAAAAATTCTGGTGTTGACTGTGCCTTTAAGTGCTAGTAAACCCCTGTTTGAAAGGCAATAATCTGTTCTTTTAAAAGGTGTCTGGGGATATATTGTTTAAGCAAAAATGCCTAAAAAAAAAATTAAACTTTCAACCCCCACATTTTTCCAACACTGCTTGCAGGTCATCAAAAAGGCCTAGAAACCCCCATGACCTCTTGTTTTAAAGCCCATAGGTTTTTATAGTCAGGTGATCACCTGATGTGAAGAAATTTACATTTATTTGAGTAGAAAAGAAAAAACACAATTTTTTACAACCTTTAATACAAATCCTATTTTTATTTTTACTCATTGGGCTTAATTTATCAAGCCCTCCTCCCTTTGACTGCAGGTTCTCACAAGAGAACCTGCAGTCAGTATTTATCAAGCAGCGGTCATCAGACACACGAGAACCTGCAGTCTGTATTTATCAAGCGGTGGTCATCAGACACACGAGAACCTGCAGTCAGTATTTATCAAGCAGCGGTCATCAGACACACGAGAACCTGCAGTCTGTATTTATCAAGCGGTGGTCATCAGACACACGAGAACCTGCAGTCTGTATTTATCAAGCGGCGGTCATCAGACACACGAGAACCTGCAGTCTGTATTTATCAAGCGGCGGTCATCAGACACACGAGAACCTGCAGTCTGTATTTATCAAGCGGCGGTCATCAGACAAAAGAGAACCTGCAGTCAGTATTTATCAAGCGGCGGTCATCAGACAAAAGAGAACCTGCAGTCAGTATTTATCAAGCGGCGGTCATCAGACAAAAGAGAACCTGCAGTCAGTATTTATCAAGCAGTGGTCATCAGATACAAGAGAACCTGCAGTCAGTATTTATCAAGCAGCGGTCATCAGACACAAGAGAACCTGCAGTCAGTATTTATCACGCAGCGGTCATCAGACACAAGAGAACCTGCAGTCAGTATTTATCAAGCAGCAGTCAGACACAAGAGAACCTGCAGTCAGTATTTATCAAGCAGCAGTCATCAGACACAAGAGAACCTGCAGTCAGTATTTATCAAGCAGCAGTCATCAGACACAAGAGAACCTGCAGTCAGTATTTATCAAGCAGCAGTCATCAAACACAAGAGAACCTGCAGTCAGTATTTATCAAGCAGCGGTAATCAAACACACGAGAACCTGCAGTCAGTATTTATCAAGCAGCGGTCACATACACGAGAACCTGCAGTCAGTTATTTATCAAGCAGCGGTAATCAGACACACGAGAATCTGCAGTCAGTATTTATCAGTACAAAATTATCATTCTGACATACAAAGTTCTCAACTGCACTGCTCCCCCCTATATCTCAGACCTTGTCTCCAGATACTCTCCCTCCCGTCCCCTTCGCTCTGCTCACGACCTCCTACTCTCCTCCTCTCTTGTCACCTCATCACACTCCCGTTTACAGGACTTTTCCAGACTGGCTCCCATCTTGTGGAACTCTCTGCCTCGCTCTACAAGACTCTCTTCTAGTTTTAAAAGATTCAAGTGCTCCCTAAAGACTCTACTGTTCAGGGAAGCATACAACCTACGCTAACCTTTCTTTATACCAGTTCCTCTCCTCCATGGCTATCCCCTGAACCCCCTTAGCATGTAAGCCTAAAAGTCCAGCTGTTTGTAGATCACCTTCTAAAGAGCTGACTACAACAGTGCAACTCTTGGCAGGGCCCTCTACCCATTTAATCCCTATAATTGTTTTGTTGTACTCCGCCTTTGTTTATAGCGCTGCGGAATCTGTTGGCGCTCTACAAATAACCGATAATAAAATAATTTATCAAGCAGCGGTCAGACACTCTTCTCTACCTCTTAGGTGGAGAATTTAAATCTAGCAAAAGAAACAGGGAATTAAACTGTGCTAGCAGATATAATTGGTGAAACCAAAAGAATAATTGGGATTTCTCCAAAACCCAAATATACGATAGTCTAGAAAAGTATAGACAGCTCTTTTCCTAGAAAGGAGCAGAAACTGTCTGTTATCTGTGGCGCTACCAAAAGCTTAAAACAACTATTGTATGGCTGATAAAGGGTGTGATTAAGTAGTATACTCTCTAATATCATGCAATTAAATGGTTTAATCTTAAAATGTACATATACAATATATATGAATCACAATAAAAACAAATCAACACGGTTAAAAATGGACTAAAATACAATGCATAGACAAATTCACAAATGAATTCATAGGATACATAAAAAGTTAGGGTTAAAAATCATTAAATTAAACTTATGAGAGGACTCAGGGTTTTGCGAACATGGGAAATGTGTAGCAAACACTGCTCCGTAAACAATTCACCAATATAACCCAGATCAAATACACACAATCTTCAAGAAATAATGAACGGCAAGAGGATTCCTAGAAATAAAGACAAGAAAAGACTTGTCACCAGCAATGAATAGTTAAAAAACCAAGGTGTCCAATTTTACTTACACTGGAGGGTGTTTGAAGTCGTTCCTCTATCAGGGTACGAGTGATAATGAGCATGCCTCGCTCAGGTGCTCGTCTCCTTTGGATCACCGCAGTCAGCGGTTTCAGTTATTTCCGTTGAACGTCTGTGATCCAAACAGTAGCTACGGATCACAGGAATGGTCAAACTTAGGAGCAACGCGTTTCGGCTTTTAGCAGCCTCTCTCAAGCTGTATCTTGCCAATGTCCGTTAGTGCTTACTGAGCTCTGTGCAGCTGACTTACAGCACCTGAATCCAGGGAGTGTATTTGATCTGGGTTATATTGGCGAATTGTTCTACGGAGCAGTGTTTGCTACACATTTCCCAAGTTCACAAAACCCTCAGCACCTGAGTCCTCTCAGAAGTTTATCTAAGGTTTTTTAATCCTAGCTTTTTAAGTATCATATGAATTCATTTGTGAATTTGTCTATGCATTGCATTTTAGTCTATTTATAATCGTGTTGATTTGTTTTTTTAACCGTGTTGATTTGCTTTTATTGTGATTCATATATATTGTATATGTATATTGTAAGATTAAAACATTTAATTGCATGATATTAGAGAGTATACTACTTAATCACACCCTTTATCAGTCATACAATAGTTGGTTTTAAGCTTTTGGTAGCGCCACAGATAACTGACAGTTTCTGCTCCTTTCTAGGAAAAGAGCTGTCTATACTTTTCTGGAGAATTTAAATCTCCCCGGTCTAGTCCAACCGGGGAGATTGAAAGCTCCTGCCTGCGAGTGATTGGCTGTGCGCAGGCAGGGGGCGGTGTTGCTCGCAAGTTAAATTTGGCAGCAAATTGGTGCCCACCAGAGGAAAGCTGGGGCGGACAAGGGCGAATATGTACGCCCTTGATTGATAAAGTGAGACCATTTTGTCTTAGAGTTCTCATGTGTTATGATATATACCTAAAATAATTGTACAGATTAAATCTGTTGGGTCTGCTGAATAAAACTATACATAATACCTGTAGGTTTCTCACTGTAATATTGACATACAGTAGGATTTAAATGCAAGCAGCATCTAGAAACTCCTTAACAGCCCAACACAGGGGGCGGAAATGATTGAGCAGTTAAAGGGTGAAAATAACGATCAGTGTTTGTACACTGTTGCCTGATTTATGCCCGTCTATAATTGTTCTCAGCAAGAGAGATTAGATAAGGGAAAACTCGGGTTCCAACAAGGTTCCACTGATTACTTTATATAAATTCAGTGCAACTGGAAAGCTCACAATGTTTAAAGATGGATTACATGAAAAGGGGAGAAAATAAACGTATATTGCAACTTCTTTGTACACAGTAAGAATTTTATATTACTGAAATGATTAAAAAAAAAAGCAGTAAACAGATTTTTATATAAACTCTTTAGTTATGTGAAACAACTTTGCAATATACTTTTATTATTTATTTTGTCCCCTTTATATGCAATTTATCTCTGAAAATTGAGGATTTTCTAATGATCAGAACTTGAAATGCCCCCTGCGGACTTCTCTAGGCTAACTCTGCTACATCTGACACTAAATGGATTTAATTGATAACAACTGCAAATACAATGAACTTTATAGTAATATTATTAATATGGCTAGCCTTATTGACTAAAGCCAGGATTGGCTCCCCCAAATAAAACAAAAACAATTGCAGTAAAAGGGATTTTAATTGGTTTTAAAAATGTTTAGACTTGGCCGACTTGACCAATGACTTGGTCATTTTACAGCAACACAACAAAAACATCTTGTAACTATAAGGTGTTTCTGTCCCTTTAAATTATATTTTTAGCCGAGGAAATAAAAGTGCATAAAGAATATATAGCAAGGCACGACTCATCTCAGCAGCATTGCACAAGTAGCGCAGACCAACTGAAACAGAACAATGATATCGGATTAGACTGTTACACTGAGTAAACACAGAGAGTCACTGTTAACCATAAGTAAATATTTATACAAATGTTACACCTCATAATCAGAAAACTCTTTCAAATGACATTTTCTTGCTTGATCTCACACACACAAAAAAATCTGTGAAAAGCTAAACCCTGTTTATCATGTGATTAAAACATTTGTGAGATAAAAAAAATAATAATTTGATATTTGCCAGTTGTTTTGGGCACCCTCAGTGAATGAAAATGCTGAAGATGAAGTAAAATGGTTAAGTATTTTTGGAGTAAATCAGTCGGGGGGGGGGGGGGGGGGGGGGAGAGAAACATTCCCAAAACCCTAATAGTACTTAATACCTCCCACCTCTCTGGTACGCTAGTCTTATCTTTGCTTTTCCGGAGGAAGGCAAAGAATCGACGTGCTCAAGATTAGTCGTTGAAAGAAGTCCTCATACCGGTGGTTTGAGGCCTGTTTTTCCTCTCTGAGAGCTGCTACTTAGGGACATAGGGCAAATTGGAGTATGGGGTAGTGATGAGTTAGTCACAAGCCTGCCACAGGTGTCACAAGGACCGGTCCCTTAGCCTCCTCCTGTTGGTTTGTCAGACTCCTTTACATGGATCCTCTGCTGATATACACTTGATAGGTTCCATGCTGGAAGAGTCCATTTCTGCAGCTGTGGGTAAGCACGATAGAGTGGGTGTATCTCAAGGTGAGAATATTCATGCATAGACTAAACTGAAATAAAGTCTAGTGTTTATGTAAGGAGACATTTTAATCACAATTTTTGCACATTTATACTTCCATTTTTATTCTGCTGGCACTTTTATACTTTTGCAGTTAGTGAGCTCCATGCTAAGGCTTGCACACTCTGGCACCATTTTGTTTTTTATATCGATATGAATACTACAATCCCAGTACTTTGCACACTCCGGTACCATTGTTTTTACTCGGCTCTTGAGTAGCCTGCTTGCAGGTTCTTGTGCGTTCTGATTTTGGTGCCATTTTGTTTTTCTTTTCAGCATTGAGCGTGAACTCACAGTACTTTGTGCGCATCTGCTCTGGCACCATTATTTCTTCCCAGCACTGTTAAGTAGCATGCTCCAGCTCCTTTATGATTTTACAGCTTTTTTGAGAATGCTCTTTATTATTTACAGTCTATTATGAGTTGGGGTATTTATTACTAATACAGTTATTTCTCTTTTCTTTAAGAGGTTTTTATGTTTGCTCACTTATGTTTTTCTCAGTCCGTACTACATCAGGATCCTGTTTTTTTATATTCCTTGCACGTTTCCACTACTGCTCTCATTTGTGTTATGCAGATAAACTGTGGTGATATTTGTCTATATTTATTGTAATTATGTCTGTAGAGCATACTGGAACTGTCCCCTCTTCCATCCCTTTAAACCCTTTACAAGGTAGATCCACTAATAACATCTACTATGTTTAAATATTTATTTTGCCAAATGGTAGCTGTGACTCCTTCAGCTCAGTTTTGATATTTCTGTATGGATCATTTTATGCATGTTAACCCACCCAATGCTGCTCTTGCTTCTTTGTTCTCAGGGGAGTCGTTCAGATTTTGCTCCAGTATTTAAGGATTTTGTGTACTCTAAAATTGCTGACACGTTGGCTGCTATGCCGCCTCCAAGTAAGCGCAACAGGATTATGAAGTTCAACCTACAGTCAATTTATCTAGCAACTCTGAATCTCAAAAGATCATATCTGCAAACCATCTTGTTGCTGAACAGACCGAGTCTTCAGACTTGTCTTCTGAAGGTAAAATTATGTCAGATGATCAGGAGTCGGCCACTGATCAAGATGAAGAATCCTTCTCATTCATGTTAAAGCTTGGTAATCTTCGCACTCTGCTAAGAGGTTTCATGTACTCTAGGTGTACTGGACCCTAAGCCTCCGGAAGAAAAGGTCTTTTAAAGCAATTGGACTTAAATTTTCAATCCTTCTGCTAAAACTTCAAAAGCAATTACATCTATAATTAGTAAAAAATAGTCTAAACCAAGTATTCATTAGAATACAGCTACAAAATTTAAGATGCTTCCTTTACCAGCTTCTAGTATAGAGCTTGGGGAAACTAATCCTAGGATGGATGGTGCTACCTCCACGTTCGCTAAATTCACTAAGATTCCTTTAGAGGACAGGATTTATTTAAAAGATCCAATGGACCAGAAGTTGGAAGTCTTTTCACAGATAAGCATTTTAAACAAGCAGGTTTATTATTCAGACCAGAAATCTGTATTGTTTATGTAGCTGCAGCTTCTACTGATTATTGTTCAGATGATTCTGTAAAAACATAATTTATGTAAGAACTTACCTGATAAATTCATTTCTTTCATATTAGCAAGAGTCCATGAGCTAGTGACGTATGGGATATACATTCCTACCAGGAGGGGCAAAGTTTCCCAAACCTCAAAATGCCTATAAATACACCCCTCACCACACCCACAATTCAGTTTAACGAATAGCCAAGAAGTGGGGTGATAAAAAAGTGCGAAAGCATATAAAATAAGGAATTGGAATAAATTGTGCTTTATACAAAATCATAACCACCACAAAAAAGGGTGGGCCTCATGGACTCTTGCTAATATGAAAGAAATGAATTTATCAGGTAAGTTCTTACATAAATTATGTTTTCTTTCATGTAATTAGCAAGAGTCCATGAGCTAGTGACGTATGGGATAATGACTACCCAAGATGTGGATCTTTCCACGCAAGAGTCACTAGAGAGGGAGGGATAAAATAAAGACAGCCAATTCCTGCTGAAAATAATCCACACCCAAAATAAAGTTTAACGAAAAACATAAGCAGAAGATTCAAACTGAAACCGCTGCCTGAAGTACTTTTCTACCAAAAACTGCTTCAGAAGAAGAAAATACATCAAAATGGTAGAATTTAGTAAAAGTATGCAAAGAGGACCAAGTTGCTGCTTTGCAAATCTGGTCAACCGAAGCTTCATTCCTAAACGCCCAGGAAGTAGAAACTGACCTAGTAGAATGAGCTGTAATTCTCTGAGGCGGAGTTTTACCCGACTCCACATAGGCAAGATGAATTAAAGATTTCAACCAAGATGCCAAAGAAATGGCAGAAGCTTTCTGGCCTTTTCTAGAACCGGAAAAGATAACAAATAGACTAGAAGTCTTACGGAAAGATTTCGTAGCTTCAACATAATATTTCAAAGCTCTAACAACAGAATGCAACGATTTCTCCTTAGAATTCTTAGGATTAGGACATAATGAAGGAACCACAATTTCTCTACTAATGTTGTTGGAATTCACAACTTTAGGTAAAAATTCAAAAGAAGTTCGCAACACCGCCTTATCCTGGTGAAAAATCAGAAAAGGAGACTCACAAGAAAGAGCAGATAATTCAGAAACTCTTCTGGCAGAAGAGATGGCCAAAAGGAACAAAACTTTCCAAGAAAGCAATTTAATGTCCAATGAATGCATAGGTTCAAACGGAGGAGCTTGAAGAGCTCCCAGAACCAGATTCAAACTCCAAGGAGGAGAGATTGACTTAATGACAGGTTTTATACGAACCAAAGCTTGTACAAAACAATGAATATCAGGAAGAATAGCAATCTTTCTGTGAAAAAGAACAGAAAGAGCAGAGATTTGTCCTTTCAAAGAACTTGCGGACAAACCCTTATCTAAACCATCCTGAAGAAACTGTAAAATTCTCGGTATTCTAAAAGAATGCCAAGAAAAATGATGAGAAAGACACCAAGAAATATAAGTCTTCCAGACTCTATAATATATTTCTCTAGAAACAGATTTACGAGCCTGTAACATAGTATTAATCACAGAGTCAGAGAAACCTCTTTGACCAAGAATCAAGCGTTCAATCTCCATACCTTTAAATTTAAGGATTTGAGATCCTGATGGAAAAAAGGACCTTGCGACAGAAGGTCTGGTCTTAACGGAAGAGTCCACGGTTGGCAAGAGGCCATCCGGACAAGATCCGCATACCAAAACCTGTGAGGCCATGCCGGAGCTACCAGCAGAACAAACGAGCATTCCTTCAGAATCTTGGATATTACTCTTGGAAGAAGAACTAGAGGCGGAAAGATATAGGCAGGATGATACTTCCAAGGAAGTGATAATGCATCCACTGCCTCCGCCTGAGGATCCCGTGATCTGGACAGATACCTGGGAAGTTTCTTGTTTAGATGGGACGCCATCAGATCTATTTCTGGAAGTTCCCACATTTGAACAATCTGAAGAAATACCTCTGGGTGAAGAGACCATTCGCCCGGATGTAACGTTTGGCGACTGAGATAATCCGCTTCCCAATTGTCTATACCTGGGATATGAACCGCAGAGATTAGACAGGAGCTGGATTCCGCCCAAACCAAAATTCGAGATACTTCTTTCATAGCCAGAGGACTGTGAGTCCCTCCTTGATGATTGATGTATGCCACAGTTGTGACATTGTCTGTTTGAAAACAAATGAACGATTCTCTCTTCAGAAGAGGCCAAAACTGAAGAGCTCTGAAAATTGCACGGAGTTCCAAAATATTGATCGGTAATCTCACCTCCTGAGATTGCCAAACTCCTTGTGCTGTCAGAGATCCCCACACAGCTCCCCAACCTAAGAGACTTGCATCTGTTGAAATTACAGTCCAGGTCGGAAGCACAAAAGAAGCCCCCTGAATTAAACGATGGTGATCTGTCCACCATGTTAGAGAGTGTCGAACAATCGGTTTTAAAGATATTATTTGAGAAATCTTCGTGTAATCCTTGCACCATTACTTCAGCATACAGAGCTGAAGAGGTCGCATGTGAAAACGAGCAAAGGGGATCGCGTCCGATGCAGCAGTCATAAGACCTAGAATTTCCATGCATAAGGCTACCGAAGGGAATGATTGTGACTGAAGGTTTCGACAAGCTGCAATCAATTTTAGACGTCTCTTGTCTGTTAAAGACAGAGTCATGGACACTGAATCTATCTGGAAACCCAGAAAGGTTACTCTTGTCTGAGGAATCAAAGAACTTTTTGGTAAATTGATCCTCCAACCATGATCTTGAAGAAACAACACAAGTCGGTTCGTATGAGATTCTGCTAAATGTAAAGACTGAGCAAGTACCAAGATATCGTCCAAATAAGGAAATACCACAATACCCTGTTCTCTGATTACAGACAGAAGGGCACCGAGAACCTTTGTAAAAATTCTTGGAGCTGTAGCTAGGCCAAACGGCAGAGCCACAAACTGGTAATGCTTGTCCCGAAAAGAGAATCTCAGGAACTGATAATGATCTGGATGAATCTGAATATGCAGATATGCATCCTGTAAATCTATTGTGGACATATAATTCCCTTGCTGAACAAAAGGCAATATAGTCCTTACAGTTACCATCTTGAACGTTGGTATCCTTACATAACGATTCAATATTTTTAGATCCAGAACTGGTCTGAAGGAATTCTCCTTCTTTGGTACAATGAAGAGATTTGAATAAAACCCCATCCCCTGTTCCGAAACTGGAACTGACATAATTACTCCAGACAACTCTAGATCTGAAACACAATTCAGAAATGCTTGAGCTTTCACTGGATTTACTGGGACACGGGAAAGAAAAAATCTCTTTGCAGGAGGTCTCATCTTGAAACCAATTCTGTACCCTTCTGAAACAATGCTCTGAATCCAAAGATTGTGAACAGAATTGATCCAAATTTCCTTGAAAAAACGTAACCTGCCCCCTACCAGCTGAGCTGGAACGAGGGCCGCACCTTCATGTGGACTTAGAAGCAGGCTTTGCCTTTCTAGCTGGCTTGGATTTATTCCAGACTGGAGATGGTTTCCAAACCGAAACTGCTCCTGAGGATGAAGGATCAGGCTTTTGTTCTTTGTTGAAACGAAAGGAACGAAAACGATTATTAGCCCTGTTTTTACCTTTAGATTTTTTATCCTGTGGTAAAAAAGTTCCTTTCCCACCAGTAACAGTTGAAATAATGGAATCCAACTGAGAACCAAATAATTTGTTACCCTGGAAAGAAATGGAAAGCAAAGTTGATTTAGAAGCCATATCAGCATTCCAAGTTTTAAGCCATAAAGCTCTTCTAGCTAAGATAGCTAGAGACATAAACCTGACATCAACTCTGATAATATCAAAAATAGCATCACAGATAAAATTATTAGCATGCTGAAGAAGAATAATAATATCATGAGAATCACGATGTGTTACTTGTTGCGCTAAAGTTTCCAACCAAAAAGTTGAAGCTGCAGCAACATCAGCCAAAGATATAGCAGGTCTAAGAAGATTACCTGAACACAGATAAGCTTTTCTTAGAAAGGATTCAATTTTCCTATCTAGAGGATCTTTAAATGAAGTACCATCTGACGTAGGAATAGTAGTACGTTTAGCAAGGGTAGAAATAGCCCCATCAACTTTAGGGATCTTGTCCCAAAATTCTAATCTGTCAGACGGCACAGGATATAATTGCTTAAAACGTGTAGAAGGAGTAAATGAATTACCCAATTTATCCCATTCCTTAGAAATTACTGCAGAAATAGCATTAGGAACAGGAAAAACTTCTGGAAAAACCACAGGAGCTTTAAATACCTTATCCAAACGTTTAGAATTAACATCAAGAGGACCAGAATCCTCTATTTCTAAAGCAATTAGTACTTCTTTAAGTAAAGAACGAATAAATTCCATTTTAAATAAATATGAAGATTTATCAGCATCAACCTCTGAGACAGAATCCTCTGAACCAGAGGAATCATCAGAATCAGAATGATGATCTTCATTTAAAAATTCATCTGTAGGGAGAGAAGTTTTAAAAGATTTTTTACGTTTACTAGAAGGAGAAATAACAGACATAGCCTTCTTAATGGATTCTGAAACAAAATCTCTTATATTATCAGGAACATTCTGCACCTTAGATGTTGAAGGAACTGCAACAGGCAATGGTACTTTACTAAAGGAAATATTATCTGCTTTAACAAGTTTGTCATGACAATCAATACAAACAACAGCTGGAGGAATAGCTACCAAAAGTTTACAGCAGATGCACTTAGCTTTGGTAGATTCAGCACTTGACAGCGATTTTCCTGTAGTATCTTCTGACTCAGATGCAACGTGGGACATCTTGCAATATGTAAGAGAAAAAACAACATATATAAAGCAAAATTGATCAAATTCCTTAAAAGACAGTTTCAGGAATGGGAAAAAATGCCAAAGAACAAGCTTCTAGCAACCAGAAGCAATAAAAAATGAGACTAAAATAATGTGGAGACAAAAGTGACGCCCATATTTTTTCGCGCCAAATAAGACGCCCACATTATTTGGCGCCTAAATGCTTTTGGCGCCAAAAATGACGCCACATCCGGAACGCCGACATTTTTGGCGCAAAATAACGTCAAAAAAATGACGTAACTTCTGGCGACACGAATGACGCCGGAAACGGAAATAGAGTTTTTGCGCCAAAAGAGTCCGCGCCAAGAATGACGCAATAAAATGAAGCATTTTCAGCCCCCGCGAGCCTAACAGCCCACAGGAAAAAGTCAAATTTTTTGAAGGTAAGAAAAAAATTATTAAATCAAATGCATTATCCCAAATATGAAACTGACTGTCTGAAAATAAGGAAAGTTGAACATTCTGAGTCAAGGCAAATAAATGTTTGAATACATATATTTAGAACTTTATAAACAAAGTGCCCAACCATAGCTTGGAGTGTCACAGAAAATAAGACTTACTTACCCCAGGACACTCATCTACATATAGCAGATAGCCAAACCAGTACTGAAACGAGAATCAGTAGAGGTAATGGTATATATAAGAGTATATCGTCGATCTGAAAAGGGAGGTAAGAGATGAATCTCTACGACCGATAACAGAGAACCTATGAAATAGACCCCGTAGAAGGAGATCACTGCATTCAAATAGGCAATACTCTCCTCACATCCCTCTGACATTCACTGCACGCTGAGAGGAAAACCGGGCTCCAACTTGCTGCGGAGCGCATATCAACGTAGAATCTAGCACAAACTTACTTCACCACCTCCATCGGAGGCAAAGTTTGTAAAACTGAATTGTGGGTGTGGTGAGGGGTGTATTTATAGGCATTTTGAGGTTTGGGAAACTTTGCCCCTCCTGGTAGGAATGTATATCCCATACGTCACTAGCTCATAGACTCTTGCTAATTACATGAAAGAAAGGAAGATTTTTAATATCAGTTGAAATTCATATTTGCTAATGCCTTCATTTGTGATGCAATTGTGGATATTATCAAGTTTAATGTGGCTTTAACTGTTCTGACTAAAAGGACCTTGTGGTTCAAGTCATTGTTTGCCAATATGGTTTTCAAAGCTCTACTTTTAATCTTCCCAAATAAGTGTTCTTCTATCTCTAGTGCCAAAGGAAATTGTAAAGGCAAACGCAATCCTTCAATGTTTAAGGTTTGCCTTTTAGAACAAGCACTTTCAGTTTGCCGCTCTTCCATTTTGGTCTTGTTACAGCTCCCAGAATTTTTATCAAGATTTTTATTGAGATTCTAAGAACTCTCTCGTCTGTAATAGAATTCAAGGTATTTTTGTGGCTATTATTGTATAGGATATGATATCTTGGTTCAGCCTCTATCTTTACCTATATCTCATACTAACTTCTTTTTCCCCCCGCAAGCATGGTTGGAGAATCAACCCTCCAAATAGTTCTCGTTCTCCTCAGACCAGAGTCTCTTTTCTAGGAGTTCTGATCTTATTCTATGTGATTTTCCTTAATAAATCAAGAGATTATAAGGTTTAGATAGCTTGGGTAACTCTTCATTCTCTTTCCAATCCTACAGTACCTCCGCACATGGAAGTGTTCGGTCTGACCTTAGCAGCATCACATACTATTCCTTTTGCACGGTTTCATATGAGACCTCTTCAGTTCTGCATACTATGCTAACAGAGCAAAAACTATACATAACTTTCCAAAAGTAAGACAGTGTTTGTCCTGGGGGGGGGGGGCATCCTTTGAATGCCCAACCTGAACAATAGGTCAAAACAGACACAAGGCTCTCGGGTTGGGGTGCAGTATGGAGGACCAGGAGAGCACAAGGAGTTTGGTTTCCTCAGAGGGCATGGTTACCAATAAATATCCTAGAACTCGGTGCAATCTTCAGGGTCCTACATAGCCGTCTCTTTCTAAAAGAAGAGAGACGTATCAGTGTTTTCAATCAGCCGAGGTCAGAACAGTGACCTATATTAATCTTCAAGGGGGAACTTGCATTTCCCATGTGATGGAGGTTTCCAGTTTTTTTTTTTTATCTTGGGCAGGGAATAATTTCTTCTCAATTTTTGCTATTCATATCCCAGGTGCCAATCCCTTCGTCCAGGGGAATGGTCTTTACATCTGGAAGTCTTCTACCAGATTGTAGATCTATGGGGCCTTATAGAACTAGAACTGATGGCTTCTCGTTTGAACAACAAACTTCCCAGATCCTTTGTGAGATCAATGGATCCACAGGCGGAGTTGATAGATGCTCCAGTAACTACCTGGTCTTTTTGTCTGGCTTACATATATGCTCCAACTGTTCAATAACTAAAAATGATAGCTCAGATCAAACAAGAGCTTTTATCAGCATTTCTGATTGCTCTAGCTTGGCCATGCAGAACATTGGTTCACGGTTCTGGTACACAGCTACAGTTGTAATCCATGGTCTCTTCTACTAAGACACAACTTACTGTCCCAAGGCCTCTTCTATCATCAAGATCTCGAGTCTCTCAGCTTGAAAGATTAGGTTTTTCTGGTGCTGTTGTTAAAATATTAATTTGGGCCAGAAAGCCTGATACAAGAAAAATCTCACAAGACTTGGAAAGTTTTTCCTTTTCTGGTGCTCGACCCATTAGAAAAATAAATGCCAACACATCAGAGCACAAGAGTATTACTCTGGATGTTTCACATCTCTCCAATTTTTCAAAAACCGTAAAGGGAGTCTTATCTCTGCTTAACACACACGTTATAATTATTTAATACATATATTTTTGGAGTTAATGTAGGTGTTAAAAAGAAAATTTATGCTTACATGATAAATTTGTTTCTTTTTAGACACGATGAGTCCACGGATCATCATCCTTACTTGTGCGATTTTCACCTCCTGGTCAGCAGGAGGAGGCAAAGAGCACCACAGCAGAGCTGCTATATATAGCTCCTCCCCTCCCTCCCACTCCAGTCATTCGACCGAAGTTAGGAAGAGAAAGGAAAAGCCAAGGTGCAGAGTTGTCTGAAGTTTACAAAAAATAACAACCAGTCTTAAGAGAACAGGGCGGGCCGTGGACTCATGTCTAAAAAGAAACATTTATCAGGCAAGCATAAATTTTCTTTTTAAAGACACGATGAGTCCACGGATCATCATCCTTACTTGTGGGATACAATACCAAAGCTAGAGTACACGGATGATAAGAGAGGGACAAGACAGGCAATCTAAACGGAAGGAACCACTGCTTGAAGAACCTTTCTCCCAAAAGCAGACTCAGCCGAGGCAAAAGTATCAAATTTGTAAAATTAAAAAAAAAGTGTGAAGAGAGGACCAAGTTGCAGCCTTGCAAATCTGTTTTACAGAAGCTTAATTTTTGAATGCCCATGAGGAAGCAACAGACCTAGTGCCGGAGGCTGCTGTACAGCAGTCTCATATGCAAAGCGGATGATAATCTTCAACCAAAAAGAGAGACCCTCCAACTTCTTGTCCATGGGATCTCTAAAAGCACAACTATCCTCAATGGGAATAGTGGTTCGCTTGGCTAGGGTGGAAATAGCTCCTTCCACCTTAGGAACCGTCTGCCAAGTTTCCCTGATAGCGTCCGCTATAGGAAACATCTTGAAAATAGGAGATGGGGAAAAGGGAATACCTGGTCTCTCCCATTCCTTGGAAATAATCTCCAAAGTTCGTTTTGGTACTGGAAAAACGTCTGAGTAAGAAGGAACTTCAAAATATCTGTCCAATTTACTCAACTTCGCAGGAGCGACTACTACTGTAGAATCACAGTTGTCTAAAGTCACCAAAACCTCCCTGAGTAACAGGCGGAGATGTTCTAGTTTAAACCTGAAAGATACAACCTCCGAATCAGTCAAAGGTAATTAACTTTCTGAATCTGAAATTTCGCCTTCTGATAGAACCTCCATACCCTCCAACTCAGTTCCCTGGGAGGGTACATCCGAGATTGCCACCATTGCATCAGAAACCTCACTCACAAAATGGTTGTCCTTCCTCTTACGTTTGCCTTGTAGCATAGGAAAAGCAGACAACGCATCAGAAATTGTAGAAGACATAAGCGCAGCTATGTCTTTTAAAAGTAACTCCAGCAGCAGCGCTAGAGCAGAAGTACAGGGCACTGCTTGCGCAGGCGTTTAATCTTGGGACGCTTGGGGAGAAAGCTGCGGCATACTCTGAATCTCATCATCATTAGACTCCTGAGAAGCATCCGCCTTCGAAAAATTTTGGTCATGAAAAATCTTTTCCTTATAACTTAAAGCCCTATCAATACATGAGGGACAGAAAGGGATTGGTGGTTCCACATTAGCAAGTAACATTTTGTACGGCTCCTATATCCATATAAACATACAAAAGGGAAAAAAACTTTTTTTTTTTTTAAATCAAAAACGTTACTGTCTCTTTAAGAGTTTACAAAAGTAACCTTTCACATTATATAAGAAACATATGTCCAAAGATAATCAAATTGTTCACAAAAAAGTTGATGACAGAAAACAGAGGGGAAAAAAAACAAACGATACTGTGCCTTTAAATTTTACAGAAACATCAGGGGCACAAAAACGCAACAACCGCTTGTCTGATTATTCAGAAAGACATGCGGTAGTAGAGCCACGTGTGCAGACATCCACTTCTGTCAGCTTAGGACTACACAATAATCTAGAGGCAGCGCGCAAAAATATAGCCCCGCCCATCGTGGGCGTAACTTCCCCAAACACATTACCCGACAACGTACTAAAAGTAAATGAGGGACCGTAACCACCATTTATAATAAATTGAGCCAAAATATCCCTTTCAGTCAGCTTTCAATTGAAAAATTCAGCAAGCGAATACAAGCCTTCTCCCAGCCCCAGTGCCTGTACTCATGGCTGTCCAAACCAAACCCTCTATATAAGAGGGATTAATGTCCCAACATAAGAAGCCCTGAATGAGGCTTATGTAAGCCAATGACGGCCTTCAAATAAAGTTTAAGTGCCCACTTTACTCTGAGTCTACTCCCCAGAATGAATAAAGTTAGCACTTACCTTAAATGCTGTCCGACAGCAGGACAGTCCAGCAGGTGTAAGAGGTCCTCTCCCCCCCATAGCCCTGTGGAATAAGATAAGCCTGAGTTAAATGTGCTTAGGCTATCTGGATTAGGGCAGCATAAATGTATAGGAGGCGCAGTGAGAATTATGTCCCACCAGTTCCTATTGCTCTAAAGCTACTGAAGAGACTGATATGGACTACGGCTACACACTAGAACAAAGCAGCACTCTCTGGCACTACTTTAAAAATAATAAACTCTTGATTGAAGAATCTATACTAACACCTCACTTTACCTCTTCCTAATCACTAACATAGGCAAAGAGAATGACTGGAGTGGGAGGGAGGGGAGGAGCTATATATAGCAGCTCTGTTGTGGTGCTCTTTGCCTCCTCCTACTGACAAGGAGGTGAAATCCCACAAGGATGATGATCCGTGGACTCATCGTGTCTTTAAAAAGAAATATACTCTTCATTGAGAGGCTCAACATACCCAAACACATTTTAAGTACATATTCAAGACTAAGTAAGGCTATTTTTTTTTCCTGAAATAATCTGAGACAGAAAAATATTAGCACAATGTCTCTATATTGGTATTGTGTGAATTTCTTTGTCTCTACAAAAGCTTTTTTCCTTTTGTCACTATTACCACGGTTAGGGATCTACATCCACTCCGGACATTCTACTTACCTAATAACTATGAGGCATATGAAGATGAGCAGATTGTTTGATGCTTGTAAATTATTCAAAATGAGCACTATTTTAT
>NW_026512421.1:0-25303 GCF_027579735.1 Bombina bombina | reverse complement strand
GTGCGCTGCCTGTGTGTGTGTTTCCTGTGTCTGTACAGCCGTGCGCTGCCTGTGTGTGTGTTACCTGTGTCTATACTGCCGTGCGCTGCCTTGTGTGTGTTACCTGTGTCTATACTGCCGTGGCGCTGCCTGTGTCGTGTGTTACCTGTGTCTGTACAGCCGTGCCGCTGCCTGTGTGTGTGTTTACCTGTGTCTGTACAACCTGTGCGCTGCCTGTGTGTGTGTTTCCTGTGTCTGTACAGCCGTGCGCTGCCTGTGTGTGTGTTACCTGTGTCTATACTGCCGTGCGCTGCCCTGTGTGGTGTGTTACCTGTGTCTGTACAGCCGTGCGCTGGTTTTGTGTGTGTTACCGGTGTCTGTACAGCAGTGAGCTGCCTGTGTGTGTGTTACCTGTGTCTGTACCGCCGTGCGCTGGTTGTGTGTGTGGTTACCTGTGTCTGTAAAGCCGTGCGCTGGTTGTGTGTGTGTGTTACCTGTGTCTGTACAACCGTGCGCTGCCTGTGTGTGTGTTACCTGTGTCTGTACAACTGTGCGCTGCCTGTGTGTGTTACCTGTGTCTGTACAACTGTGCGCTGCCTGTGTGTGTGTTACCTGTGTCTGTACAACTGTGCGCTGCCTGTGTGTGTGTTACCTGTGTCTGTACAGCCGTGCGCTGCCTGTGTGTGTTACCTGTGTCTGTACAGCCGTGCGCTGCCTGTGTGTGTGTTACCTGTGTCTGTACAACTGTGCGCTGCCTGTGTGTGTGTTACCTGTGTCTGTACAGTTGTACGCTGCCTGTGTGTGTGTTACCTGTGTCTGTACAGCCGTGCACTCCCTGCCTGTGTGTGTGTTACCTGTGTCTATACAGCCGTGTGCTGCCTGTGTGTGTGTTACCTGTGTCTGTACAGCCGTGCGCTGCCTGTGTGTGTTACCTGTGTCTGTACAACTGTGCGCTGCCTGTGTGTGTTACCTGTGTCTGTACAACTGTGCGCTGCCTGTGTGTGTGTTACCTGTGTCTATACAACTGTGCGCTGGCTGTGTGTGTGTTTCCTGTGTCTGTACAACCGTGCGCTGCCTGTGTGTGTGTGTTACCTGTGTCTATACAGCCGTGTGCTGCCTGTGTGTGTGTTACCTGTGTCTGTACAGCCGTGCGCTGCCTGTGTGTGTGTTACCTGTGTCTGTACAACTGTGCGCTGCCTGTGTGTGTTACCTGTGTCTGTACAACTGTGCGCTGCCTGTGTGTGTGTTACCTGTGTCTATACAACTGTGCGCTGCCTGTGTGTGTGTTTCCTGTGTCTGTACAACCGTGCGCTGCCTGTGTGTGTGTTACCTGTGTCTATACAGCCGTGCGCTGCCTGTGTGTTACCTGTGTCTGTACAACCGTGCGCTGCCTGTGTGTGTGTTACCTGTGTCTGTACAGCCGTGCGCTGCCTGTGTGTGTGTTACCTGTGTCTGTACAACTGTGCGCTGCCTGTGTGTGTGTTACCTGTGTCTGTACAGCTGTGCGCTGCCTGTGTGTGTGTTACCTGTGTCTATACTGCCGTGCGCTACCTGCCTGTGTGTGTGTGTTACCTGTGTCTGTACAGCCGTGCGCTGCCTGTGTGTGTGTTACCTGTGTCTGTACAGCCGTGCGCTGCCTGCCTGTGTGTGTGTGTTACCTGTGTCTGTACGGCCGTGCGCTGCCTGTGTGTGTGTTACCTGTGTCTATACTGCCGTGCGCTACCTGCCTGTGTGTGTGTGTTACCTGTGTCTGTACAACTGTGTGCTGCCTGCGTGTGTGTTTCCTGTGTCTGTACAACTGTGCGCTGCCTGTGTGTGTGTTACATGTGTCTGTACAACTGTGCGCTGCCTGTGTGTGTTACCTGTGTCTGTACAACTGTGCGCTGCCTGTGTGTGTGTTACCTGTGTCTGTACAACTGTGGGCTGCCTGTGTGTGTGTTACCTGTGTCTGTACAACTGTGCGCTGCCTGTGTGTGTGTTACCTGTGTCTCTACAGCAGTGCGCTGCCTGTGTGTGTGTTACCTGTGTCTGTACAACCGTGCGCTGCCTGTGTGTGTATTACCTGTGTCTGTACAGCCTTGCGCTGCCTGTGTGTGTGTTACCTGTGTCTGTACAACTGTGCGCTGCCTGTGTGTGTGTTACCTGTGTCTCTACAGCAGTGCGCTGCCTGTGTGTGTGTTACCTGTGTCTGTACAGCCGTGCACTCCCTGCCTGTGTGTGTGTTTCCTGTGTCTGTACAACTGTGCGCTGCCAGTGTGTGTTACCTGTGTCTGTACAGCCGTGCGCTGCCTGTGTGTGTGTTACCTGTGTCTGTACAACTGTGCGCTGCCTGTGTGTGTGTTACCTGTGTCTGTACAGTTGTACGCTGCCTGTGTGTGTGTTACCTGTGTCTGTACAGCCGTGCACTCCCTGCCTGTGTGTGTGTTACCTGTGTCTGTACAGCCGTGCGCTGCCTGTGTGTGTGTTACCTGTGTCTGTACAGCCGTGCGCTGCCTGTGTGTGTGTTACCTGTGTCTGTACAGCCGTGCGCTGCCTGTGTGTGTGTTACCTGTGTCTGTACAACTGTGCGCTGCCTGTGTGTGTGTTACCTGTGTCTGTACAGCCGTGCGCTGCCTGTGTGTGTGTTACTTGTGTCTGTACAGCCGTGTGCTAGTTGTGTGTGTGTGTTACCTGTGTCTGTACAGCCGTGCGCTGCCTGTGTGTGTGTTTCCTGTGTCTGTACAGCCGTGCGCTGCCTGTGTGTGTGTTACCTGTGTCTGTACAGCCGTGCGCTGCCTGTGTGTGTGTTACCTGTGTCTGTACAGCCGTGCGCTGCCTGTGTGTGTGTTACTTGTGTCTGTACAGCCGTGTGCTAGTTGTGTGTGTGTGTTACCTGTGTCTGTACAACTGTGCGCTGCCTGTGTGTGTGTTTCCTGTGTCTGTACAGCCGTGCGCTGCCTGTGTGTGTGTTACCTGTGTCTGTACAGCCGTGCGCTGCCTGTGTGTGTGTTACCTGTGTCTGTACAACCGTGCGCTGCCTGTGTGTGTGTTACCTGTGTCTGTACAGCCGTGCGCTGGTTTTGTGTGTGTTACCTGTGTCTATACAGCCGTGCGCTGCCTGTGTGTGTGTTACCTGTGTCTGTACAGCCGTGCGCTGCCTGTGTGTGTGTGTGTGTTACCTGTGTCTGTACAGCCGTGCGCTGCCTGTGTGTGTGTTACCTGTGTCTGTACAGCCGTGCGCTGGTTGTGTGTGTGTTACCTGTGTCTGTACAACTGTGCGCTGCCTGTGTGTGTGTTACCTGTGTCTGTACAGCCGTGCGCTGCCTGTGTGTGTGTGTGTTACCTGTGTCTATACAGCCGTGCGCTGCCTGTGTGTGTGTTACCTGTGTCTGTACAGCCGTGCGCTGCCTGTGTGTGTGTTACCTGTGTCTGGACAGCCGTGCGCTGCCTGTGTGTGTGTGTTACCTGTGTCTGTACATCCGTGCGCTGCCTGTGTGTGTGTTACCTGTGTCTGTACAGCCGTGCGCTGCCTGTGTGTGTTACCTGTGTCTGTACAGCCGTGCGCTGCCTGTGTGTGTGTTACCTGTGTCTATACAGCCGTGCGCTGCCTGTGTGTGTGTTACCTGTGTCTGTACAACTGTGCGCTGCCTGTGTGTGTGTTACCTGTGTCTGTACAGCCGTGCGCTGCCTGTGTGTGTGTTACCTGTGTCTGTACAGCCGTGCGCTGCCTGTGTGTGTTACCTGTGTCTGTACAGCCGTGCGCTGCCTGTGTGTGTTACCTGTGTCTGTACAGCCGTGCGCTGCCTGTGTGTGTGTTACCTGTGTCTGTACAGCCGTGCGCTGCCTGTGTGTGTTACCTGTGTCTTTACAGCCGTGCGCTGCCTGTGTGTGTGTTACCTGTGTCTGTACAGCCGTGCGCTGCCTGTGTGTGTGTTACCTGTGTCTGTACAACTGTGCGCTGCCTGTGTGTGTTACCTGTGTCTGTACAGCCGTGCGCTGCCTGTGTGTGTTACCTGTGTCTATACTGCCGTGCGCTGCCTGCCTGTGTGTGTGTTACCTGTGTCTGTACAGCCGTGCGCTGCCTGTGTGTGTGTTACCTGTGTCTGTACAGCCGTGCGCTGCCTGTGTGTGTGTGTTACCTGTGTCTATACAGTTGTGCGCTGCCTGTGTGTGTGTTACCTGTGTCTATACAGTCGTGCGCTGCCTGTGTGTGTGTTACCTGTGTCTATACAGTCGTGCGCTGCCTGTGTGTGTGTTACCTGTATCTATACAGTTGTGCGCTGCCTGTGTGTGTGTGTTACCTGTGTCTGTACAACTGTGCGCTGCCTGTGTGTGTGTTACCTGTGTCTGTACAGCCGTGCGCTGCCTGTGTGTGTGTTACCTGTGTCTGTACAACTGTGCGCTGCCTATGTGTGTGTTACCTGTGTCTGTACAGCCGTGCGCTGGTTGTGTGTGTGTTACCTGTGTCTGTACAGCCGGGCGCTGCCTGTGTGTGTGTTACCTGTGTCTGTACCGCTGTGCGCTGGTTGTGTGTGTGTTACCTGTGTCTGTACAGCCGTGCGCTGGTTGTGTGTGTGTTACCTGTGTCTGTACAGCCGTGCACTCCCTGCCTGTGTGTGTGTTTCCTGTGTCTGTACAACTGTGCGCTGCCAGTGTGTGTTACCTGTGTCTGTACAGCCGTGCGCTGCCTGTGTGTGTGTGACCTGTGTCTGTACAACTGTGCGCTGCCAGTGTGTGTATTACCTGTGTCTGTACAGCCTTGCGCTGCCTGTGTGTGTGTTACCTGTGTCTGTACAACTGTGCGCTGCCTGTGTGTGTGTTACCTGTGTCTCTACAGCAGTGCGCTGCCTGTGTGTGTGTTACCTGTGTCTGTACAGCCGTGCACTCCCTGCCTGTGTGTGTGTTTCCTGTGTCTGTACAACTGTGCGCTGCCAGTGTGTGTTACCTGTGTCTGTACAGCCGTGCGCTGCCTGTGTGTGTGTTACCTGTGTCTGTACAACTGTGCGCTGCCAGTGTGTGTTACCTGTGTCTGTACAACTGTGCGCTGCCAGTGTGTGTTACCTGTGTCTGTACAACTGTGCGCTGCCTGTGTGTGTGTTACCTGTGTCTGTACAGTTGTACGCTGCCTGTGTGTGTGTTACCTGTGTCTGTACAGCCGTGCACTCCCTGCCTGTGTGTGTGTTACCTGTGTCTGTACAGCCGTGCGCTGCCTGTGTGTGTGTTACCTGTGTCTATACAACTGTGCGCTGCCTGTGTGTGTGTTTCCTGTGTCTGTACAACTGTGCGCTGCCTGTGTGTGTGTTACCTGTGTCTCTACAGCAGTGCGCTGCCTGTGTGTGTGTTACCTGTGTCTGTACAACCGTGCGCTGCCTGTGTGTGTGTTACCTGTGTCTGTACAGCCGTGCGCTGCCTGTGTGTGTGTTACCTGTGTCTGTACAACTGTGCGCTGCCTGTGTGTGTGTTACCTGTGTCTGTACGGCCGTGCGCTGCCTGTGTGTGTGTTACCTGTGTCTATACTGCCGTGCGCTGCCTGCCTGTGTGTGTGTGTTACCTGTGTCTGTACAAACGTGCACTGCCTGTGTCTTTACAGCCGTGCGCTGCCTGTGTGTGCGTTACCTGTGTCTGTACAGCCGTGCGCTGGTTGTGTGTGTGTTACCTGTGTCTGTACAGCCATGCGCTGCCTGTGTGTGTTACCTATGTCTGTACAGTCATGCGCTGCCTGTGTGTGTTACCTGTGTCTGTACAACCGTGCGCTGCCTGTGTGTGTTACCTGTGTCTGTACAACTGTGCGCTGCCAGTGTGTGTTACCTGTGTCTGTACAACTGTGAGCTGCCATTGTGTGTGTTACCTGTGTCTGTACAGCCGTGCGCTGCCTGTGTGTGTGTTACCTGTGTCTGTAGAACTGTGCGCTGCCTGTGTGTGTGTTACCTGTGTCTGTACAACTGTGCGCTGCCTGTGTGTGTGTTACCTGTGTCTGTACAACTGTGAGCTGCCTGTGTGTGTGTTACCTGTGTCTGTACAGCCGTGCGCTGCCTATGTGTGTGTTACCTGTGTCTGTACCGCCGTGCGCTGGTTGTGTGTGTGTTACCTGTGTCTGTACAACTGTGCGCTGCCTGTGTGTGTGTTACCTGTGTCTGTACAACTGTGCGCTGCCTGTGTGTGTGTTACCTGTGTCTGTACAGTTGTACGCTGCCTGTGTGTGTTACCTGTGTCTATACAGCCGTGCGCTCCCTGCCTGTGTGTGTGTGTGTTACCTGTGTCTGTACAGCCGTGCGCTGCCTGTGTGTGTGTTACCTGTGTCTGTACAGCCGTGCGCTGCCTGTGTGTGTGTTTCCTGTGTCTGTACAGCCGTGCGCTGCCTGTGTGTGTGTTACCTGTGTCTGTACAGCCGTGCGCTGCCTGTGTGTGTGTTTCCTGTGTCTGTACAACTGTGCGCTGCCTGTGTGTGTTACCTGTGTCTGTACAACTGTGCGCTGCCTGTGTGTGTGTTTCCTGTGTCTGTACAACTGTGCGCTGCCTGTGTGTGTGTTACCTGTGTCTGTACAACTGTGCGCTGCCTGTGTGTGTTACCTGTGTCTGTACAACTGTGCGCTGCCTGTGTGTGTGTTACCTGTGTCTGTACAACTGTGCGCTGCCTGTGTGTGTGTTACCTGTGTCTATACTGCCGTGCGCTGCCTGTGTGTGTGTTACCTGTGTCTGTACAGCCGTGCGCTGGTTGTGTGTGTGTTACCTGTGTCTGTACAGCCATGCGCTGCCTGTGTGTGTTACCTATGTCTGTACAGTCATGCGCTGCCTGTGTGTGTTACCTGTGTCTGTACAACCGTGCGCTGCCTGTGTGTGTGTTACCTGTGTCTGTACAACTGTGCGCTGCCAGTGTGTGTTACCTGTGTCTGTACAACTGTGAGCTGCCATTGTGTGTGTTACCTGTGTCTGTACAGCCGTGCGCTGCCTGTGTGTGTGTTACCTGTGTCTGTACAGCCGTGCGCTGCGTGTGTGTGTGTTACCTGTGTCTGTACAGCCGTGCGCTGCCTGTGTGTGTGTTACCTGTGTCTGTACAGCCGTGCGCTGCCTGTGTGTGTTACCTGTGTCTGTACAGCCGTGCGCTGCCTGTGTGTGTTACCTGTGTCTATACTGCCGTGCGCTGCCTGCCTGTGTGTGTGTGTTACCTGTGTCTGTACAGCCGTGCGCTGCCTGTGTGTGTGTTACCTGTGTCTGTACAGCTGTGCGCTGCCTGTGTGTGTGTTACCTGTGTCTATACAGTCGTGCGCTGCCTGTGTGTGTGTGTTACCTGTGTCTATACAGTCGTGCGCTGCCTGTGTGTGTGTTACCTGTGTCTATACAGTCGTGCGCTGCCTGTGTGTGTGTTACCTGTGTCTGTACAGCCGTGCGCTGGTTGTGTGTGTGTGTTACCTGTGTCTGTACAACTGTGCGCTGCCTGTGTGTGTGTTTCCTGTGTCTGTACAGCCGTGCGCTGCCTGTGTGTGTTACCTGTGTCTGTACAACTGTGCGCTGCCTGTGTGTGTGTTTCCTGTGTCTGTACAACTGTGCGCTGCCTGTGTGTGTGTTACCTGTGTCTGTACAGCTGTGCGCTGCCTGTGTGTGTGTGTTACCTGTGTCTGTACAACGGTGCGCTGCCTGTGTGTGTGTTACCTGTGTCTGTACAGCCGTGCGCTGCCTGTGTGTGTGTTATCTTTGTCTGTACAACTGTGCGCTGCCTGTGTGTGTGTTACCTGTGTCTGTACGGCCGTGCGCTGCCTGTGTGTGTGTTACCTGTGTCTATACTGCCGTGCGCTGCCTGCCTGTGTGTGTGTGTGTGTTACCTGTGTCTATACAGCCGTGCGCTGCCTGTGTGTGTGTTACCTGTGTCTGTACAGCCGTGCGCTGCCTGCCTGTGTGTGTGTGTTACCTGTGTCTGTACAGCCGTGTGCTGCCTGTGTGTGTGTTACCTGTGTCTGTAGAACTGTGCGCTGCCTGTGTGTGTGTGTTACCTGTGTCTATACAGTCGTGCGCTGCCTGTGTGTGTTACCTGTGTCTATACAGCCGTGCGCTGCCTGTGTGTGTGTTACCTGTGTCTGTACAACTGTGCCCTGCCTGTGTGTGTGTGTTACCTGTGTCTATACAGCCGTGCGCTGCCTGTGTGTGTGTTACCTGTGTCTGTACAGCCGTGCGCTGCCTGTGTGTGTGTTACCTGTGTCTGTACAGCCGTGCGCTGCCTGTGTGTGTGTTACCTGTGTCTGTACAGCCGTGCGCTGCCTGTGTGTGTGTTACCTGTGTCTGTACAGCCGTGCGCTGGTTGTGTGTGTGTTACCTGTGTCTGTACAACTGTGCGCTGCCTGTGTGTGTGTTACCTGTGTCTGTACAGCCGTGCGCTGGTTGTGTGTGTGTTACCTGTGTCTGTACAGCCGTGCGCTGCCTGTGTGTGTGTTACCTGTGTCTGTACCGCCGTGCGCTGGTTGTGTGTGTGTTACCTGTGTCTGTACAACTGTGCGCTGCCTGTGTGTGTGTTACCTGTGTCTGTACAACTGTGCGCTGCCTGTGTGTGTGTTACCTGTGTCTGTACAGTTGTACGCTGCCTGTGTGTGTTACCTGTGTCTGTACAGCCGTGCGCTGCCTGTGTGTGTGTTACCTGTGTCTGTACAACTGTGCGCTGCCTGTGTGTGTGTTACCTGTGTCTGTACAACTGTGCGCTGCCTGTGTGTGTGTTACCTGTGTCTGTACAGTTGTACGCTGCCTGTGTGTGTTACCTGTGTCTGTACAGCCGTGCGCTGCCTGTGTGTGTGTTACCTGTGTCTATACAGCCGTGCGCTGCCTGTGTGTGTGTTACCTGTGTCTGTACAGCAGTGCGCTGCCTGTGTGTGTGTTACCTGTGTCTATACAGCCGTGCGCTGCCTGTGTGTGTGTTACCTGTGTCTGTACAGCCGTGCGCTGCCTGTGTGTGTGTTACCTGTGTCTGTACAACCGTGCGCTGCCTGTGTGTGTGTTACCTGTGTCTGTACAACTGTGCGCTGCCTGTGTGTGTGTTACCTGTGTCTGTACAGCCGTGCGCTGCCTGTGTGTGTGTTACTTGTGTCTGTACAGCCGTGTGCTAGTTGTGTGTGTGTGTTACCTGTGTCTGTACAACTGTGCGCTGCCTGTGTGTGTGTTTCCTGTGTCTGTACAGCCGTGCGCTGCCTGTGTGTGTGTTACCTGTGTCTGTACAGCCGTGCGCTGCCTGTGTGTGTGTTACCTGTGTCTGTACAACCGTGCGCTGCCTGTGTGTGTGTTACCTGTGTCTGTACAGCCGTGCGCTGGTTGTGTGTGTGTTACCTGTGTCTATACAGCCGTGCGCTGCCTGTGTGTGTGTTACCTGTGTCTGTACAGCCGTGCGCTGCCTGTGTGTGTGTGTGTGTGTGTGTTACCTGTGTCTGTACAGCCGTGCGCTGCCTGTGTGTGTGTTACCTGTGTCTGTACAGCCGTGCGCTGGTTGTGTGTGTGTTACCTGTGTCTGTACAACTGTGCGCTGCCTGTGTGTGTGTTACCTGTGTCTGTACAGCCGTGCGCTGCCTGTGTGTGTGTGTGTTACCTGTGTCTATACAGCCGTGCGCTGCCTGTGTGTGTGTTACCTGTGTCTGTACAGCCGTGCGCTGCCTGTGTGTGTGTTACCTGTGTCTGGACAGCCGTGCGCTGCCTGTGTGTGTGTGTTACCTGTGTCTATACAGCCGTGCGCTGCCTGTGTGTGTGTTACCTGTGTCTGTACAGCCGTGCGCTGCCTGTGTGTGTTACCTGTGTCTGTACAGCCGTGCGCTGCCTGTGTGTGTGTTACCTGTGTCTATACAGCCGTGCGCTGCCTGTGTGTGTGTTACCTGTGTCTGTACAACTGTGCGCTGCCTGTGTGTGTGTTACCTGTGTCTGTACAGCCGTGCGCTGCCTGTGTGTGTGTTACCTGTGTCTGTACAGCCGTGCGCTGCCTGTGTGTGTTACCTGTGTCTGTACAGCCGTGCGCTGCCTGTGTGTGTTACCTGTGTCTATACAGCCGTGTGCTGCCTGTGTGTGTGTTACCTGTGTCTGTACAGCCGTGCGCTGCCTGTGTGTGTTACCTGTGTCTTTACAGCCGTGCGCTGCCTGTGTGTGTGTTACCTGTGTCTATACAGCCGTGCGCTGCCTGTGTGTGTGTTACCTGTGTCTGTACAACTGTGCGCTGCCTGTGTGTGTGTTACCTGTGTCTGTACAGCCGTGCGCTGGTTGTGTGTGTGTTACCTGTGTCTGTACAACTGTGTGCTGCCTGTGTGTGTGTTACCTGTGTCTGTACAGCCGTGCGCTGCCTGTGTGTGTGTATGTGTGTTACCTGTGTCTATACAGCCGTGCGCTGCCTGTGTGTGTGTGTTACCTGTGTCTGTACAACTGTGCGCTGCCTGTGTGTGTGTTACCTGTGTCTGTACAGCCGTGCGCTGCCTGTGTGTGTGTTACCTGTGTCTATACAGCCGTGCGCTGCCTGTGTGTGTGTTACCTGTGTCTGTACAACTGTGCGCTGCCTGTGTGTGTTACCTGTGTCTGTACAGCCGTGCGCTGGTTGTGTGTGTGTTACCTGTGTCTGTACAGCCGTGCGCTGCCTGTGTGTTACCTGTGTCTGTACAGCCGTGCGCTGCCTGTGTGTGTTACCTGTGTCTATACAGCCGTGCGCTGCCTGTGTGTGTGTTACCTGTGTCTGTACAGCCGTGCGCTGCCTGTGTGTGTGTTACCTGTGTCTGTACAGCCGTGCGCTGCCTGTGTGTGTGTTACCTGTGTCTGTACAACTGTGCGCTGCCTGTGTGTGTGTTACCTGTGTCTGTACAGCCGTGCGCTGCCTGTGTGTGTGTTACTTGTGTCTGTACAGCTGTGTGCTAGTTGTGTGTGTGTGTTACCTGTGTCTGTACAACTGTGCGCTGCCTGTGTGTGTGTTTCCTGTGTCTGTACAGCCGTGCGCTGCCTGTGTGTGTGTTACCTGTGTCTGTACAGCCGTGCGCTGCCTGTGTGTGTGTTACCTGTGTCTGTACAGCCGTGCGCTGCCTGTGTGTGTGTTACCTGTGTCTGTACAGCCGTGCGCTGGTTGTGTGTGTGTTACCTGTGTCTATACAGCCGTGCGCTGCCTGTGTGTGTGTTACCTGTGTCTGTACAGCCGTGCGCTGCCTGTGTGTGTGTGTGTGTGTGTGTTACCTGTGTCTGTACAGCCGTGCGCTGCCTGTGTGTGTGTTACCTGTGTCTGTACAGCCGTGCGCTGGTTGTGTGTGTGTTACCTGTGTCTGTACAACTGTGCGCTGCCTGTGTGTGTGTTACCTGTGTCTGTACAGCCGTGCGCTGCCTGTGTGTGTGTGTGTTACCTGTGTCTATACAGCCGTGCGCTGCCTGTGTGTGTGTTACCTGTGTCTGTACAGCCGTGCGCTGCCTGTGTGTGTGTTACCTGTGTCTGGACAGCCGTGCGCTGCCTGTGTGTGTGTTACCTGTGTCTATACAGCCGTGCGCTGCCTGTGTGTGTGTTACCTGTGTCTGTACAGCCGTGCGCTGCCTGTGTGTGTTACCTGTGTCTGTACAGCCGTGCGCTGCCTGTGTGTGTGTTACCTGTGTCTGTACAGCCGTGCGCTGCCTGTGTGTGTGTTACCTGTGTCTGTACAACTGTGCGCTGCCTGTGTGTGTGTTACCTGTGTCTGTACAGCCGTGCGCTGCCTGTGTGTGTGTTACCTGTGTCTGTACAGCCGTGCGCTGCCTGTGTGTGTTACCTGTGTCTGTACAGCCGTGCGCTGCCTGTGTGTGTTACCTGTGTCTGTACAGCCGTGCGCTGCCTGTGTGTGTGTTACCTGTGTCTGTACAGCCGTGCGCTGCCTGTGTGTGTTACCTGTGTCTTTACAGCCGTGCGCTGCCTGTGTGTGTGTTACCTGTGTCTATACAGCCGTGCGCTGCCTGTGTGTGTGTTACCTGTGTCTGTACAACTGTGCGCTGCCTGTGTGTGTTACCTGTGTCTGTACAGCCGTGCGCTGCCTGTGTGTGTGTTACCTGTGTCTGTACAACTGTGTGCTGCCTGTGTGTGTGTTACCTGTGTCTGTACAGCCGTGCGCTGCCTGTGTGTGTGTATGTGTGTTACCTGTGTCTATACAGCCGTGCGCTGCCTGTGTGTGTGTTACCTGTGTCTGTACAACTGTGCGCTGCCTGTGTGTGTGTTACCTGTGTCTGTACAGCCGTGCGCTGCCTGTGTGTGTGTTACCTGTGTCTATACAGCCGTGCGCTGCCTGTGTGTGTGTTACCTGTGTCTGTACAACTGTGCGCTGCCTGTGTGTGTTACCTGTGTCTGTACAGCCGTGCGCTGGTTGTGTGTGTGTTACCTGTGTCTGTACAACTGTGCGCTGCCTGTGTGTGTGTTACCTGTGTCTGTACAGCCGTGCGCTGCCTGTGTGTGTGTTACCTGTGTCTGTACAGCCGTGCGCTGCCTGTGTGTGTTACCTGTGTCTGTACAGCCGTGCGCTGCCTGTGTGTGTGTTACCTGTGTCTATACAGCCGTGCGCTGCGTGTGTGTGTGTTACCCGTGTCTGTACAACTGTGCGCTGCCTGTGTGTGTGTGTGTGTGTTACCTGTGTCTGTACAGCCGTGTGCTGCCTGTGTGTGTGTGTGTTACCTGTGTCTATACAGCCGTGCGCTGCCTGTGTGTGTGTGTGTTACCTGTGTCTATACAGCCGTGCGCTGCCTGTGTGTGTGTGTGTTACCTGTGTCTATACAGCCGTGCGCTGCCTGTGTGTGTGTTACCTGTGTCTATACAGCCGTGTGCTGCCTGTGTGTGTGTTACCTGTGTCTGTACAGCCGTGCGCTGCCTGTGTGTGTGTTACCTGTGTCTGTACAGCCGTGCGCTGCCTGTGTGTGTGTTACCTGTGTCTGTACAGCCGTGCGCTGGTTGTGTTTCTATATTATATTTGCTTTTTCATAAGGTTTTGTCTCCCGCAGATGGGAACTGTCAGCAATGACAACGAACAGTAATATCAGCCGTCCCCTGGTATCCTCACATGGATAGACGAAGCTCTGCAAATGCTCAGCACTGCTGTCCACACGTTGGTTCATTGCAGTCTTGAGATTCCCTCACTTTGGCCCCTACAGGAGCCCACTGACTTGTTCTGCAGAGTCTGATAACTCTCTGTACATTAGAGATTGTACACAAGTGTGTAAGGGTGTATGATGTGTTGGGGGTGTTTTGGGGTATGTGAGATGGTTTATGCTGGGATGGCTGTATGATTGGGCACACCTGACTGTTTATGCCATGCTGGGTATGGGCTGGGTACGTGTGATGGTGTATGCCAT
The DNA here is from genome assembly GCF_027579735.1 of Bombina bombina. Classification (NCBI taxonomy): domain Eukaryota; kingdom Metazoa; phylum Chordata; class Amphibia; order Anura; family Bombinatoridae; genus Bombina; species Bombina bombina. The sequence continues at coordinate 12,049 of NW_026512421.1, read as the reverse complement.
GGTAGGTACAATAGATGTGCAGCGTGGTTTTCTTTCATGTAATTAGCAAGAGTCCATGAGCTAGTGACGTATGGGATATACATTCCTACCAGGAGGGGCAAAGTTTCCCAAACCTTAAAATGCCTATAAATACACCCCTCACCACACCCACAATTCAGTTTTACAAACTTTGCCTCCGATGGAGGTGGTGAAGTAAGTTTGTGCTAGATTCTACGTTGATATGCGCTCCGCAGCAAGTTGGAGCCCGGTTTTCCTCTCAGCGTGCAGTGAATGTCAGAGGGATGTGAGGAGAGTATTGCCTATTTGAATGCAGTGATCTCCTTCTAAGGGGTCTATTTCATAGGTTCTCTGTTATCGGTCGTAGAGATTCATCTCTTACCTCCCTTTTCAGATCGACGATATACTCTTATATATACCATTACCTCTGCTGATTCTCGTTTCAGTACTGGTTTGGCTATCTGCTATATGTAGATGAGTGTCCTGGGGTAAGTAAGTAAGCTTATTTTCTGTGACACTCCAAGCTATGGTTGGGCACTTTGTTTATAAAGTTCTAAATATATGTATTCAAACATTTATTTGCCTTGACTCAGAATGTTCAACTTTCCTTATTTTCAGACCGTCAGTTTCATATTTGGGATAATGCATTTTAATTTAACATATTTTACCTTAAAATTTGACTTTTTCCCTGTGGGCTGTTAGGCTCGCGGGGGCTGAAAATGCTTCATTTTATTGCGTCATTCTTGGCGCGGACTTTTTTTGGCGCAAAAATTCTATTTCCGTTTCCGGCGTCATACGTGTCGCCGGAAGTTGCGTCATTCTTTGACGTTATTTTGCGCCAAAAATGTCGGCGTTCCGGATGTGGCGTCATTTTTGGCGCCAAAAGCATTTAGGCGCCAAATAATGTGGGCGTCTTTTTTGGCGCTAAAAAATATGGGCGTCATTTTTTTTCTCCACATTATTTAAGTCTCATTATTTATTGCTTCTGGTTGCTAGAAGCTTGTTCACTGGCATTTTTTTTCCCATTCCTGAAACTGTCATTTAAGGAATTTGATCAATTTTGCTTTATATGTTGTTTTTTTCTTTTACATATTGCAAGATGTTCCACGTTGCAACTGAGTCAGAAGTTACTACAGGAAAATCACTGCACAGTGCTGGAGCTACCAAGCTAAGTCTGCTATAAACTTTTGGTATCTGTTTCTCCAGCTGTTATTTGTATTGCATGTCATGTCAAACTTATTAATGCAGATAAAATTTCCTTTAGTACTGTTATATTACCTGTTGCTGTTCCGTCAACATCTAATTTTCAGAGTGTTCCTGATAACATAAGAGATTTTATTTATTTTAAATCCATTAAGAAGGCTATGTCTGTTATTTCTCCTTCTAGTATACATAAAAGTCTTTTAAAACTTCTCTTTTTTTCAGATGAATTTTTAAATGAACATCATCATTCTGATACTGATAATGGTTCTTCTGGTTCAGAGGTTTCTGTCTCAGAGGTTGATGCTGATAAATCTTTGTATTTGTTCAAGATGGAATTTATTCGTTCTTTACTTAAAGAAGTGTTATTTGCATTAGAAATAGAGGATTCTGGTCCTCTTGATACTAAATGTAAACGTTTAAATAAGGTTTTTGGATCTCCTGTAGTTATTCCAGAAGTGTTTTATCTCCCTGATGCTATTTCTGAAGTAATTTCCAGGGAATGGAATAATTTGGGTAATTTATTTACTCCTTCTAGACGTTTAAGCAAATTATATCCTGTGCCATCTGACAGATTAGAGTTTCTTTCATGTAATTAACAAGAGTCCATGAGCTAGTGACGTATGGGATATACATTCCTACCAGGAGGGGCAAAGTTTCCCAAACCTTAAAATGCCTATAAATACACCCCTCACCACACCCACAAATCAGTTTTACAAACTTTGCCTCCAAGGGAGGTGGTGAAGTAAGTTTGTGCTAGATTCTACGTTGATATGCGCTCCGCAGCAAGTTGGAGCCCGGTTTTCCTCTCAGCGTGCAGTGAATGTCAGAGGGATGTGAGGAGAGTATTGCCTATTGAATGCAGTGATCTCCTTCTACGGGGTCTATTTCATAAGGTTCTCTGTTATCGGTCGTAGAGATTCATCTCTTACCTCCCTTTTCAGATCGACGATATACTCTTATATTTACCATTTCCTCTACTGATTCTCGTTTCAGTACTGGTTTGGCTTTCTACAAACATGTAGATGAGTGTCCTGGGGTAAGTAAGTCTTATTTTCTGTGACACTCTAAGCTATGGTTGGGCACTTTATTTATAAAGTTCTAAATATATGTATTCAAACATTTATTTGCCTTGACTCAGAATGTTCAACTTTCCTTATTTCCAGACAGTCAGTTTCATATTTGGGATTATGCTTTAATTATCATATTTTTCTTACCTCAAAAATTTGACTTTTTTCCCTGTGGGCTGTTAGGCTCGCGGGGGCTGAAAATGCTTCATTTTATTGCGTCATTCTTGGCGCAGACTTTTTTGGCGCAAAAATTCATTTCCGTTTCCGGCGTCATACGTGTCGCCGGAAGTTGCGTCATTTTTTTGACGTTATTTTGCGCCAAAGATGTCGGCGTTCCGGATGTGGCGTCATTTTTGGCGCCAAAAGCATTTAGGCGCCAAATAATGTGGGCGTCTTATTTGGCGCCAAAAAATATGGGCGTCGCTTTTGTCTCCACATTATTTCAGTCTCATTTTTCATTTGCTTCTGGTTGCTAGAAGCTTGATGTTTGGCATTTTTTTCCCATTCCTGAAACTGTCTTATAAGGAATTTGATCTATTTTGCTTTATATGTTGTTTTTTCTCTTACATATTGCAAGATGTCTCACGTTGCATCTGAGCCAGAAGATACTACAGGAAAACCTCTGCCTGCTGGATCTACCAAAGCTAAGTGTATCTGCTGTAAACTTTTGGTAGCTATTCCTCCAGCTGTTGTTTGTATTAAATGTCATGACAAACTTGTTAATGCAGATAATATTTCCTTTAGTGATGTACCATTGCCTGTTGCAGTTCCCTCAACATCTAAGGTGCAGAATGTTCCTGATAACATAAGAGATTTTGTTTCTGAATCCATAAAGAAGGCTTTGTCTGTTATTTCTCCTTCTAGTAAACGTAAAAAGTCTTTTAAATCTTCTCTCTCTCTACAGATGAATTTTTAAATGAACACCATCATTCTGATTCTTTGGACTCTTCTGGTTCAGAGGATTCTGTCTCAGAGATTGATGCTGATAAATCTTCATATTTATTTAAGATGGAATTTATTCGCTCTTTACTTAAAGAAGTACTAATTGCTTTAGAAATAGAGGATTCTAGTCCTCTTGATACTAATTCTATACGTTTGGATAAGGTTTTTAAAGCTCCTGCGGTTATTCCGGAAGTCTTTCCTGTTCCTAATGCTATTTCTGCAGTAATTGCTAAGGAATGGGATAGATTGGGTAATTCATTTACTCCTTCTAAACGTTTTAAGCAATTATATCCTGTTCCGCCTGACAGATTAGAATTTTGGGACAAAATCCCTAAAGTTGATGGGGCTATTTCTACCCTTGCTAAACGCACTACCATTCCTACATCAGATGGTACCTCGTTTAAGGATCCTTTAGATAGAAAAATTGAATCTTTTCTAAGAAAAGCTTATCTATGTTCAGGTAATCTTCTTAGACCTGCTATATCATTGGCTGATGTTGCTGCAGCTTCAACTTTTTGGTTGGAAACTCTAGCGCAACAAGTAACAAATCGTGATTCTCATGATATTATTATTCTTCTCCAGCATGCTAATAATTTCATCTGTGATGCCATTTTTGATATTATTAGAGTTGATGTTAGATTTATGTCTCTGGCTATCTTAGCCAGAAGAGCTTTATGGCTTAAGACTTGGAATGCTGATATGGCTTCTAAATCAACTCTACTTTCCATTTCTTTCCAGGGAAACAAATTATTTGGTTCTCAGTTGGATTCTATTATTTCAACTGTTACTGGTGGGAAAGGAACTTTTTTACCACAGGATAAAAAGTCTAAAGGTAAAAACAGGGCTAACAATCGTTTTCGTTCCTTTCGTTTCAACAAAGAACAAAAGCCTGATCCTTCGTCCTCAGGAGCAGTTTCAGTTTGGAAACCATCTCCAGTCTGGAATAAATCCAAGCCTGCTAGAAAGGCAAAGCCTGCTTCTAAGTTCACATGAAGGTACGGCCCTCATTCCAGTTCAGCTGGTAGGGGGCAGGTTACGTTTTTTCAAAGAAATTTGGATCAGTTCTGTTCACAATCTTTGGATTCAGAACATTGTTTCAGAAGGGTACAGAATTGGTTTCAAGATGAGACCTCCTGCAAAGAGATTTTTTCTTTCCCATGTCCCAGTAAATCCAGTGAAAGCTCAAGCATTTCTGAATTGTGTTTCAGATCTAGAGTTGGCTGGAGTAATTATGCCAGTTCCAGTTCCGGAACAGGGGATGGGGTTTTATTCAAATCTCTTCATTGTACCAAAGAAGGAGAATTCCTTCAGACCAGTTCTGGATCTAAAATTATTGAATCGTTATGTAAGGATACCAACGTTCAAGATGGTAACTGTAAGGACTATATTGCCTTTTGTTCAGCAAGGGAATTATATGTCCACAATAGATTTACAGGATGCATATCTGCATATTCCGATTCATCCAGATCATTATCAGTTCCTGAGATTCTCTTTTCTAGACAAGCATTACCAATTTGTGGCTCTACCGTTTGGCCTTGCTACAGCTCCAAGAATTTTCACAAAGATTCTCGGTGCCCTTCTGTCTGTAATCAGAGAACAGGGTATTGTGGTATTTCCTTATTTGGACGATATCTTGGTACTTGCTCCGTCTTTACATTTAGCAGAGTCTCATACGAATCGTCTTGTGTTGTTTCTTCAAGATCATGGTTGGAGGATCAATTTACCAAAAAGTTCTTTGATTCCTCAAACAAGGGTAACCTTTCTGGGTTTCCAGATAGATTCAGTGTCCATGACTTTGTCTTTAACAGACAAGAGACGTCTAAAATTGATTACAGCCTGTCGAAACCTTCAGTCTCAATCATTCCCTTCGGTAGCCTTATGCATGGAAATTCTAGGTCTTATGACTGCTGCATCGGACGCGATCCCCTTTGCTCGTTTTCACATGCGACCTCTTCAGCTCTGTATGCTGAACCAATGGTGCAGGGATTACACGAAGATATATCAATTAATATCTTTAAAACCGATTGTTCGGCACTCTCTAACGTGGTGGACAGATCACCATCGTTTAATTCAGGGGGCTTCTTTTGTTCTTCCGACCTGGACTGTATTTTCAACAGATGCAAGTCTCACAGGTTGGGGAGCTGTGTGGGGATCTCTGACGGCACAAGGAGTTTGGGAATCTCAGGAGGTGAGATTACCGATCAATATCTTGGAACTCCGTGCAGTTTTCAGAGCTCTTCAGTTTTGGCCTCTTCTGAAGAGAGAATCGTTCATTTGTTTTCAGACAGACAATGTCACAACTGTGGCATACATCAATCATCAAGGAGGGACTCACAGTCCTCTGGCTATGAAAGAAGTATCTCGAATTTTGGTTTGGGCGGAATCCAGCTCCTGTCTAATCTCTGCGGTTCATATCCCAGGTGTAGACAATTGGGAAGCGGATTATCTCAGTCGCCAAACGTTGCATCCGGGCGAATGGTCTCTTCACCCAGAGGTATTTCTTCAGATTGTTCAAATGTGGGGGCTCCCAGAGATAGATCTGATGGCCTCTCATCTAAACAAGAAACTTCCCAGGTATCTGTCCAGATCCCGGGATCCTCAGGCGGAGGCAGTGGATGCATTATCACTTCCTTGGAAATATCATCCTGCCTATATCTTTCCGCCTCTAGTTCTTCTTCCAAGAGTAATCTCCAAGATTCTGAGGGAATGCTCGTTTGTTCTGCTAATAGCTCCGGCATGGCCTCACAGGTTTTGGTATGCGGATCTTGTCCGGATGGCATCTTGCCAACCATGGACTCTTCCGTTAAGACCAGACCTTCTGTCTCAAGGTCCTTTTTTCCATCCGGATCTGAAATCCTTAAATTTAAAGGTATGGAGATTGAACGCTTGATTCTTGGTCATAGAGGTTTCTCTGACTCCGTGATTAATACTATGTTACAGGCTCGTAAATCTGTATCTCGAGAGATATATTATAGAGTCTGGAAGACTTATATTTCTTGGTGTCTTTCTCATCATTTTTCTTGGCATTCTTTTAGAATACCGAGAATTTTACAGTTTCTTCAGGATGGTTTAGATAAGGGTTTGTCCGCGAGTTCTTTGAAAGGACAAATCTCCGCTCTTTCTGTTCTTTTTCACAGAAAGATTGCTATTCTTCCTAATATTCATTGTTTTGTACAAGCTTTGGTTCGTATAAAACCTGTCATTAAGTCAATTTCTCCTCCATGGAGTTTGAATTTGGTTTTGGGAGCTCTTCAAGCTCCTCCGTTTGAACCTATGCATTCATTGGACATTAAATTACTTTCTTGGAAAGTTTTGTTCCTTTTGGCCATCTCTTCTGCTAGAAGAGTTTCTGAATTATCTGCTCTTTCGTGTGAGTCTCCTTTTCTGATTTTTCATCAGGATAAGGCGGTGTTGCGAACTTCTTTTGAATTTTTACCTAAAGTTGTGAATTCCAACAACATTAGTAGAGAAATTGTGGTTCCTTCATTATGTCCTAATCCTAAGAATTCTAAGGAGAAATCATTGCATTCTTTGGATGTTGTTAGAGCTTTGAAATATTATGTTGAAGCTACGAAATCTTTCCGTAAGACTTCTAGTCTATTTGTTATCTTTTCCGGTTCTAGGAAAGGCCAGAAAGCTTCTGCCATTTCTTTGGCATCTTGGTTGAAATCTTTAATTCATCTTGCCTATGTTGAGTCGGGTAAAATTCCGCCTCAAAGAATTACAGCTCATTCTACTAGGTCAGTTTCTACTTCCTGGGCGTTTAGGAATGAAGCTTCGGTTGACCAGATCTGCAAAGCAGCAACTTGGTCCTCTTTGCATACTTTTACTAAATTCTACCATTTTGATGTATTTTCTTCTTCTGAAGCAGTTTTTGGTAGAAAAGTTCTTCAGGCAGCGGTTTCAGTTTGAATCTTCTGCTTATGTTTTTTGTTAAACTTTATTTTGGGTGTGGATTATTTTCAGCAGGAATTGGCTGTCTTTATTTTATCCCTCCCTCTCTAGTGACTCTTGTGTGGAAAGATCCACATCTTGGGTAGTCATTATCCCATACGTCACTAGCTCATGGACTCTTGTTAATTACATGAAAGAAAACATAATTTATGTAAGAACTTACCTGATAAATTCATTTCTTTCATATTAACAAGAGTCCATGAGGCCCACCCTTTTTTGTGGTGGTTATGATTTTTTTGTATAAAGCACAATTATTCCAATTCCTTATTTTATATGCTTCGCACTTTTTTTCTTATCACCCCACTTCTTGGCTATTCGTTAAACTGATTTGTGGGTGTGGTGAGGGGTGTATTTATAGGCATTTTAAGGTTTGGGAAACTTTGCCCCTCCTGGTAGGAATGTATATCCCATACGTCACTAGCTCATGGACTCTTGTTAATATGAAAGAAATGAATTTATCAGGTAAGTTCTTACATAAATTATGTTTTTTTGGGACAAAAATCCCTAAGGTTATGGGGCTGTCTCTACTCCTGCTAATGTACTACTATTTCTATGGCAGATAGTACTTCATTTAAGGATCCTTTAGATAGGAAAATTGAATCCTTTCTAAGAAAAGCTTACTTATGTTCAGGTAATCTTCTTAGACCTGCTATATTTTTAGCGGATGTTGCTGCAGCTTCAACTTTTTGGTTAGAAGCTTTAGCGCAACAAGTAACAGATCATAATTTTATAGCATTATTATTATTCTATAACATGCTAATAATTTTGTTGGTGATACCATCTTTTGATATCATTAGAGTTGATGTCAGGTATATGTCTCTAGCTATTTTAGCTAGAAAAGCTTTATGGATTAAACTTGGAATGCTGACATGTCTTCTAAGTCAACTTTGCTTTCCCTTTCTTTCCAGGGTAAATATTCATTTTGTTCCTTTCCTCACAACAAGGAACAAAAGCCTGATCCTTCATCCTCAGGAGCGGTATCAGTTTGGAAACTATTTCCAGTTTGGAATATATCCGAGCCTTATAGAAACCTATAGCCAGCTCCTAAGTACCTATGAAGGTGCGGCCCTTATTCCAGCTCAGCTGGTATGGGGCAGATTACGTTTTCTTCAAAGAAATTTGGATCAATTCCGTTCTTAATCTCTGGTTTCAGAAACATTGTTTCAGAAAGGTACAGAATTGGCTTCAAGTTAAGGCCTCCTGCTAAGAGATACTTTTCTTTCGCGTGTCCCAGTTAACACAGCAAGGCTCAGCATTTCTGAAATGTGTTTCAGATCTAGAGTTGGCTGGAGTATTTATGCCAGTTCCAGTTCTGGAACAGGGGCTGGGGTTTTATTTTATCTCTTCATTGTACCAAAGAAGGTCAATTCCTTCAGACCAGTTCTGGATCTATCATTATTGAATCGTTATGTTAGGATACCAACATTCAAGATGGTTACTGTAGGACTATCCTGCCTTTTTGTTTAGCAAGGGCATTATATGTCTACAATAGATTTACAGGATGTGTATCTGCATATTCCGATTCATCCAGATCACTTTTAGTGTCTGAGATTCTCTTTTTAGACAAGCATTACCAGTTTTGTGGCTCTACCGTTTGGCCTAGCCTCAGTTCCAAGAATTTTTTTCAAAGGTTCTCGGTGCCCTTCTTTCTGTAATCAGAGAATAGGGTTTTGGTATTTCCTTATTTGGACGATATCTTGGTACTTGCTCAGTCTTCTCATTTTCGTAGAATCTCATACGAATCGACTTGTGTTGTTTCTTCAAGTTCATGGTTGGAGGATCAATTTACCAATCAGTTCATTGATTCCTCAGACAAGGGTAACCTTTTTAGGTTTCTAGATAAATTCAGTGTCTATGACTCTGTCCTTGTCAGACAAGAGAAGTTTAACATTGATATCAGCTTGTCAAAACCTTCAGTCACAATCATTCCCTTTGGTAGCCTTATGCATGGAAATGTTGGGTCTTAGGACTGCCGCATCAGATGCGATCTCCTTTGCTCGTTTTCACATGCGACCTCTTCAGCTCTGTATGCTGAACCAATGGTGCAGGGATTACTCAAAGATATCTCAATTAATATCTTTAAACCGATTTTACGACACTCTCTGACATGGTGGACAGATCACCATCGTTTAGTTCAGGGGGCTTCTTTGTTCTTCCGACCTGGACTATAATCTCAACAGATGCTAGTTTTACAGGTTGGGGAGCTGTGTGGGGGTTTCTGACGGCACAAGGGGTTTGGGAATCTCAGGAGGTGAGATTTCCGATCAATATTTTGGAACTCCGTGCAATTTTCAGAGCTCTTCAGTCTTGGCCTCTTCCGAAGAGAGAGTTGTTCATTTGTTTTCAGATTAGACAATGTCACAACTGTGGCATACATCAATCATCAAGGACTCACAGTCCTCTGGCTATGAAAGAAGTATCTCGAATTTTGGTTTGGGCGGAATCCAGCTCCTGTCTAATCTCTGCGGTTTATATCCCAGGTATGGACAATTGGAAAGCGGATTATCTCAGTCGCCAAACGTTGCATCCGGGCGAATGGTCTCTTCACCCAGAGGTATTTCTTCAGATTGTTCAAATGGGGGAACTTCCAGAAATAGATCTGATGGCTTCTCATCTAAACAAGAAACTTCCCAGGTATCTGTCCAGATCCCGGGATCCTCAGGCGGAGGCAGTGGATGCATTTTCACTTCCTTGGAAGTATCATCCTGCCTATATCTTTCCGCCTCTAGTTCTTCTTCCAAGAGTAATCTCCAAGATTCTGAAGGAATGCTCGTTTGTTCTGCTGGTAGCTCCGGCATGGCCTCACAGGTTTTGGTATGCGGATCTTGTCCGGATGGCCTCTTGCCAACCGTGGACTCTTCCGTTAAGACCAGACCTTTTGTCTCAAGGTCCTTTTTTCCATCAGGATCTGAAATCCTTAAATTTAAAGGTATGGAGATTGAACGCTTGATTCTTGGTCAAAGAGGTTTCTCTGACTCTGTGATTAATACTATGTTACAGGCTCGTAAATCTGTATCCAGAGAGATATATTATAGAGTCTGGAAGACTTATATTTCTTGGTGTCTTTCTCATCATTTTTCTTGGCATTCTTTTAGAATACCGAGAATATTACAATTTCTTCAGGATGGTTTAGATAAGGGTTTGTCCGCAAGTTCCTTGAAAGGTCAAATCTCTGCTCTTTCTGTTCTTTTTCACAGAAAGATTGCTATTCTTCCTGATATTCATTGTTTTGTACAAGCTTTGGTTCGTATAAAGCCTGTCATTAAGTCAATTTCTCCTCCTTGGAGTTTGAATTTGGTTCTGGGGGCTCTTCAAGCTCCTCCATTTGAACCTATGCATTCATTGGATATTAAATTACTTTCTTGGAAAGTTTTGTTCCTTTTGGCCATCTCTTCTGCCAGAAGAGTTTCTGAATTATCTGCTCTTTCTTGTGAGTCTCCTTTTCTGATTTTTCATCAGGATAAGGCGGTGTTGCGAACTTCTTTTGAATTTTTACCTAAGTTGTGAATTCCAACAACATTAGTAGAGACATTGTGGTTCTTTCATTATGTCCTAATCCTAAGAATTCTAAGGAGAAATCGTTGCATTCTTTGGATGTTATTAGAGCTTTGAAATATTATGTTGAAGCTACTAAGTCTTTCCGAAAGACTTCTGGTTTATTTGTTATCTTTTCCGGTTTTAGAAAGGCCAGAAAACTTCTGCCATTTCTTTGGCATCTTGGTTGAAATCTTTATTTCATCTTGCCTATATTGAGTTGGGTAAGACTCCGCCTCATAGGATTACAGCTCATTCTACTAGGTCAGTTTCTACTTCCTGGGCGTTTAGGAATGAAGCTTCGGTTGATCAGATTTGCAAAGTGGCAACTTGGTTCTCTTTGCATACTTTTACCAAATTCTACCATTTTGTTGTATTTTCTTCTTCTGAAGCAGTTTTTGGTAGAAAAGTACTTCAGGCAGCGGTTTCAGTTTGAATCTTCTGCTTATGTTTTTCATTAAACTTTATTTTGGGTGTGGATTATTTTCAGCAGGAATTGGCTGTCTTTATTTTATCCCTCCCTCTCTAGTGACTCTTGTGTGGAAAGATCCACATCTTGGGTAGTCATTATCCCATACGTCACTAGCTCATGGACTCTTGCTAATTACATGAAAGAAAACATAATTTATGTAAGAACTTACCTGATAAATTCATTTCTTTCATATTAGCAAGAGTCCATGAGGCCCGCCCTTTTTTGTGGTGGTTATGATTTTTTTGTATAAAGCACAATTATTCCAATTCCTTATTTTATATGCTTTCGCACTTTTTTCTTATCACCCCACTTCTTGGCTATTCGTTAAACTGAATTGTGGGTGTGGTGAGGGGTGTATTTATAGGCATTTTAAGGTTTGGGAAACTTTGCCCCTCCTGGTAGGAATGTATATCCCATACGTCACTAGCTCATGGACTCTTGCTAATATGAAAGAAATGAATTTATCAGGTAAGTTCTTACATAAATTATGTTTTTGTGTCTGACGGTGTATCTCAGGTGGGGGAATCAGAATGTTTGTCAGTGGGCATATGCCTGACCTTATTCTGGTGTGATCATGTGCCAGTACATGCCAGGGGAGGTATGTGACTGATCGGGGGCGTGACCATGTGCCAGTGCATGCCAGGCTAGGTATGTGACTCATTGGGGGTGTGACTGATCGGGGGTGTGACCATGTGCCAGTGCATGCCAGGGTAGGTATGTGACTGATCGGGGGCATGACCATGTGCCAGTGCATGCCACGGTAGGTATGTGACTGATCGGGGGTGTGACCATGTGCCAGTGCATGCCAGGGTAGGTATGTGACTGATCGGAGGCATGACCATGTGCCAGTGCATTCCAGGGTAGGTATGTGACTGATCAG